>NC_056725.1:1174553274-1174853274 GCF_019279795.1 Protopterus annectens | reverse complement strand
CCTCACACTCATCCTCCTCTTCTTGATCACCAATGTCATCCTACAAACCACCATCATATGCTGCCTAACTACACTTTCCCCTGCCACCACTTTACAGTCTCCAATCTCCTTCAGACTGGCCATTCTACATAAGATATAATCCACCTGTGTGCATCTTCCTCCACACTTGTATGTCACCCTATGTTCCTCCCTCTTGTTAAAATACGTATTCATCACAGCCATGTCCACCCTTTTCTCAAAATCCACTACCATCTGACCTTCTGCATACACAGTCCATAAACATCAAAGTGGGGGAGAGTCAAACTTGTCGAATAACATTCCAACATCTTCACTGACCCTTTGGCTGACACTACAATAAAAACATTTTTTTTGTTTGTTTTTTTACAGGAGGGCATAACCCAATACTCTTATCACCTACATATGCTAAGTCCATGGTAGCACACCTGTGAGAAAAAGAGAAATGATCAGCAACTGTGAAAATGTTGCTTGCATTACTGCAATCTCACAGTGACTGCCTTCATGTAAAAACATTTGGGGACTGATCTATTCAGGAAGTTTTGATTTGGAGACTGCATTCCATGAGAAACTCTTCTCCCTTATTTTACACAACACAAACCCTGAAGAGAACTGAGAAGTTGTCATTCTTTCCTTGCATGTTTGTTATGGATATAGATGTTCTTCATTTCAGTGTGTTTCTGCGATAAAAGAGCATCATCTGTGCCCATGCCTGTGGCAGATGTTTGCACCACAATTCATTGAGCAATATTTAAAATGTGTCCCTATTTCTGGGCCTTTGTCCCCCCATTATGTGAGGCTTTATCCAGATTTCTTACACTAAGAGGTTGAGAGGTATGCATTCATGTCTGATGTCCTTGGCAGTGAATGAATCGTACTACTTTGTGAATCTGCCAGTAGGCTACTGTCATATAACAGGCTACTGTCATATAACATCAGTGATCCAGGCAACATGTTCCCTCTCTCTGTCTCCGTATCACCATTCTGACAAGTAAAGCTTTTTTATGAATTAATATTCTTTTGGATATTTCCACTATGCAGTCTAAGTAAGTTATTTATGAACAGATCAATAGCTAGACAATTAACCATTTCAGTATATAAAATGTCAGTGTTCCTGATATGCTTAACAGCATAACAATTTCTAAGTTAATCAGACTAAAGGACCTTTTTAAGCTTAGCTGTTCTACCCAAATGTAATGGATCAGTTTGGATCCCATAGGTTTTATGTAGGTTATACAAATTTGGGTGTGGGTGGTTGAGCATTTACAAGCTCCCTCTTTCTAAAAGGGATACAGATGCCACGCCAGGGGTAATTTTATGATTCCCCACCACTCATCCAGGTTACACTTGAATAACTGTAGAGCAGAACTTTGCTTCACATGAATGTGAAGCGTGCTCCAAAGAGTCAGTCTCTGTGACACATACCTCTCTCTCCAATATGTCTTATTTATGTTGTAGGAGAGATTGATGTCCCTAAATCAAGTGTTTCTCATGATATTTGTTTTACACATGTGCAACAGATTTGTTAAGGCTGGATCAGAATGTGCTTTGTATGCCAGGCACAGCAGTCTGTAGGAGACTGAGTATAAGGATAGGGCTTTCAGGCTGTCTGCATAGGATATGTTGTCTACACCATCTATTGTTTCTGTGAGGAATCTCTGCTGATACTCCAGTTGTAGCATATGCCTGGTCAGGAATATACTAAAGGGGACATTGTACTCAATGATTGGTCTAATGAGGGCTGAGTACAAAGGAACGATAACCTGTCTGCCACACCCTTACTTATATGTTGTGTAACATGGAATGATTTCCTTACTACATTAGACACATGGTGGCCTAAGGCCAGGTCACTGTTTACATCTGTTCCCACATCCCTGACCACTGGGACAACCCTTGAGGGTGTTATCAATGTAGTAATTTGCAGGGGTGCACATCTTTCTGAAAGAGGCTATTATGAACTTCTTTGCATTGAGTTTTAGACCATGACTCTGACACCAGTTGTTGGTCTGTGTCAGGCTTCTTGGAGGGTATATATGACATTGGGGGATTCTATGACTGCACCTAGTTTACAATTCCTGCAAACTTAGTCAACCAAAGGCCTTTGATGTTAGCCTTAACATCAGAAAAGCAAATACCAAATAGGACTGGCCCCAGCACTGATAGCCCTGAGGGACATCACTAGTGACCTGCCATTTAGTGGAGGTAGACTCCCCCCTATCCTGGCTTCTTAAGTCCTATCTATAAGCCAGCTGGCCATCCAGCAGGTGAAAAGGGGGTTTATACCTAATTTTGTGATATTTTCTACAATGCTTATGTGGGTTATTGTGTCAAATGCCATGGCCATATTGAGGTAGGCAGTATGCATCCTTTTGCCCTCATCCATTGCTTTGGTGACTTTCTCAAAGAAGTCCACCAGGTTGAGTAGGCATGACTTACCCTTAACAAATTGAAACTGAATTGGATCCAGTGTCTAAAGGTTTCCTAGGTCATGAAATTCATGATTATTCTTCTAATGGGTTTACATATGAGACTAGTCAGGCTTATGGGTCTATAGTTTCCCAGGTCTGTGGATGGCCTGCTTCATTTGGCATGAAGCTTGTTGGGAAGCTCCAGTTGAATGGTGATTCTAGTCAGCCTGATACATCATGTTTCATGGTGTTAAGGAAGCAACCTGTGATATTATCAGGTACCATGGATGCAGTGTTTCTAACCTTGGAGATTCTGCAAATAGAGTAAGCATACCATAAAACTCTGACTGACAGGTCATGATCTCTGAGGGATTATACTGGCCAAACATAACTTGCACTGACACCATTGTCACAATATCTTTCCTCAGCGTTTTGTGTATTATTTAGGGAGTATTACTTCAGCAAGTACTTGTCAGTAGTACTTTATACATCATGTAGGACAGCTAACTTTCCAGTAAAGCATAATCAATGTCTGTTACTAGAAATAAGTTCATTCATATGTCTTCAAAAGGCACACAGAGAAGGTGTGTGTCACTTATTGAGTGAATAACAGTTACTATGAAGGACCAAAGGCATATGGTCTACTCAAGGGGAACCTAGAGGGAGTCACAATGACCTTAAGTCAGTACTGTTTGTGATAATACATCCTGAGTCCCACCTCTTTGTCATGTAACCTTATACAATAAAGTAACAGAATAAAAGCATAATCTTGGAGCAGACCAGGTACTATAGTGTAGGTCACAATGCAGACTTTAAATGGCAGAACAAGCCATTCAAAGGTTGTATGTTTCAGCAAATCTCTACAAAGATGTCAAGGCCAATGTGTAGCTGTCCAGGGCATTCCCCTCTGCAATATGAATAAGTAAAGACATTTAGTGCAGGAGGATCAGAAATTTAAACTGAAATTACAGGCCACCTGAAGAATTCCTAAGAATGAGCTCCTAAAGCTACAGTACATTTGCCACAGCTGTCTGCCTGTTACCCAGCAGTGAAAATGAATGTGTCAAGAAAGATGCTACGGCAGGAAAAGTAACATCAGATAATTAGCTTAAATCCTTTACATTTATTGCCAAACAGCACTCTATCCTTGTGTTGTTCTGCTTTTATTTTTTCTGTAATGTTCAGTGACCTCTAAAATTTTACCATGGATGAACTCCCATATTTTTGTTTGCACCTCTCTATTCAATTCCCCTAATTTGCAAAGTTATACATGCTTGCAGTCCAACATGACTGTTTTGGAATTGATGTGATCCATTCTATTTTCAAGTCATTACATCTTAGACACAAACACAAACTGACCCGCCTCCAAAAAATGTTGTCATTCCAACAATAATGCTTTGAAAGAAACAAGAATAAAATGTGCTTACAGAGGGAAGCTCTCCTGAGCTCCCCATATCTTCACAACAATAATTACACTACCTTTAGTGTCACTCAAGCTTTAGATGCGACAATATTCCCTTACTTCTCAAGTGAAACAACTTTGCATTTAGTACTGTGACAAGCTTTTGGATTTAGAGGTAGTTACTAGGCAGGCAGTCCAGGAGATCACTGAGAAGCCTAGTCTAAATTCCCAGTTGCCACCAACCCCTGCCTTCTTAAGTAACTTGCTCAAGGTCACACAGTAGAGAAATGAAGGCTGTGGGAATCAAACCATGTACTAGGGGAATGACACTTCACAGCCTTAACTCTCTGTGTCAGCTGCCAGACTGTTAGTGGTTATTGAATTTCTTTCTATGAGTAACATCACACAAATCATGTGCCATGGAATAACCTGCATGCTCTCATGCAGCCCCCTACTAACTATAGGTCAGTGCCTGCTGTGCTTGTGGATGAGAGAAAGTTCCCATCCCTAATTTATTGGGCCTTTTCATTGTTTACTGGTCTGTATTAAATGTATTACTAGGTCCTGTGGTGGTGGTGATGGGTGAAACTGCTTCAAGCTCCTGCTTCTCATGTCTCTAGCAATAATTGCACTTCGGTGCTTGATGTGGCCAGAATGGCCCATCTACTCGTAGAAGGTTGAAATCTACCACTGCCACTAGACCTCAGTTCCTACGTCTTGGCCTCATGCAGTCTTCTTTCCCAAAGTTTCCTTTTCATTCTTTAATACAGTCTGTATAGCAAATCAGACCTCTGGGCCTTCTCTCGCTTATACCCTACCTGTCAGAGTCTTCTTTATTCCAGTCTACAGCTCCTATTTCCTAAGCTTCCAATCTGTCAGACCTACTATCCATGACTTTTTGTTACTCAGTCAATGCTTTTCACTAACTAATAGTTCCATAATGGTAACAAAGCTAGCTAGCTCAGCTTGCAGTAGCACCTATACCTCTGCTGATTGCTTAAAGTTCTTGCAGACACGTTACCCATCTTTGCATACTCCTATTTTCATATTCACACTCACCAGCCTTGTCCTTCCCTTTCTTGGACATTGGTAGCAAATCTGTTCTCGGATGGCAGCTTTGTATGCATTCCTGACTCCTGAGTATTTGTTTCCCCTGTTACCATGCTTGCAGCAAATTTAATGTTACACATAGCTTTCAAATGTTTCCTGATTTTGCAGTATGCCCTTGGTTTTTGCCTTATATTCTTGTAAAGTTTATGGATGTCTGGCAAAGTAATGAGGAATAATGACAAACATTGGAGTTTTAAACTTTATATCCTTCACAAGACACGTGCTAATACAAAAGCTGTTATTTCAGCACTTTCGTACTGTCATAATGAGCTGGAGTTGCTTGATCTAGAAGTGGAAGAAGCAATACCTTTCCAGACATAAAGTGCCTATTCCCAACTGAATGTTTAGTCAGAAAGCTGTCAGCACTTCCAAATATACTGCTGCTATTTAACAAGTACATTATGCAACAGTGGGTAACTGGACAAGACTACATAAAAAAAACAGAAGTTTTAATTCTGAAAGAATCATCCTATGAGAAGATGAGATGGACAGTTTTCTCATTGTGAGAGATCATCCTTCATACACAGACTGGTGCCATAGCTTCACATTCAAGACTACAGAGAGATTGCAAGTTAAATTTCTCTTTGTAACATTAAGGTGGGCATTGAAAATGGAATGTTAGAGCATGATAGGGTAGTGGAGTATAAAGAAGTAATCTGTGAGCACCTTGCTTTCATCTTGACTAAGTGAACATGGGCAGGCAGTGTGAGTAGGGAGGGCTGGAAAGGCAGTGTCATCTGACAGGACAATGCTGTCATAAAAAAAGGCAAAAAATGCTGTGTTTAGGGATCCTAAGCCAGGTGGTTTAGTCCTTCTGGGAGCACTGATGAGCCCATTTAGCAAGCATTAATAAGACAGGAGCTGCATAAAATGAAGATGATTTGGTAGATATGACTGCATGCTATGTGCACGGGGGAAGTACACTGCTGTTCTGTAATGGAGCTGAGAAGTTACAGATCGGTGATCCTAGCCTTCATCTTGAAAAAAATAATGTCCAGGTTCCTAAAGAACTGTCTTGATGACTTTTGATGGGTAAAGGACTGTTGAGTTCCATTCAGCATGATTTTCTAGAGGGGAGGATATGTCAGTCCAGCATAAGCTAATGTTACAGTTGAGTTGTAGCAGATGTGGTCAGGGAATGATTGATTTACTGTCCAACTAAATTTCAGCAGAGCCTTTGGCTTCACTACACAAAAATGCTGAAGGATATCAGGTAGAGGACTGACATGATGGGAGGAAGCAGGTCATGAGTGACCTGCTATTATGAATATGTACATCTTACATTAGCAGGATGAGCCTCACGATGTAGCAGATGAACGTTTATAGATCATAAAAGCCCAAATGTTCACAGAATGGCAAACAGCTTGATTAAGATGATTCACATACAATAGAGGGTGAACACCTCCCCCCTCTGACACATGCACATACATACCAGGTTTGATTTCCCACTTCAAACTCTACATCCTTGTGCAGTAATGGATTCAAAACTGGGAGAACCAAGGCATATCAGTAAATGCTTTAATCAATATAACATTCCAGCTGAGTCCGTCCATTTTGCCTAGCCATAATTACCAGTTATCTGTGTAGCACACAGAAAACATGAATACAAGGACGGTATTAGCAGGCCAGAGGAGCTGCAGATGTGGCTAGGGAAGGTGTGTCTAGGCTTTAGTACCACAAGGTGCAATATTATAGGTTTTAATACCGGAAGGTGGAATATTATATGTTATTGCTAGAAGAAACCAAACCAAAGCTACCTTTTAAGGTTTGTTATACGGAAGACAGGAAGAAAATCAAAAATGGAGTGACACACAGCAATTATGCTAAAGATTTATTGGAAACGCAATCCAGCACTGAGTGACAGAAAAATAAATAACCTCATAATTAAAAAATACAGCAGGTATCAAAGTAACTCTTTTCAGAAGCTATGTAAAATACCATATAATCAATTTTGTTTTCAAAGATTTGCTGAAAGTTGTGGCATTTGCCATGGAAAGGATGTAGTCCTGTCAAATGTCAAATAAAATATTGCAACTCTACAGTGTGACAGCTGTATCATATTGGATGCAGGACCTGCCAAGGGTGTTTTTTTCTGCCCTTCTCCTTGTGGTTTTCATGGAATGGATATCAAGGCCAAGATCTGCAGCCTATTTCATTTAAAAGCATGAAGGTTGTATATTTTGTTATTTGCAGATGATGCTGTCCTCTATGTCTCAAGTGGTAGTTTTCTCTGATGCTCTCTGGAGTGATGTGCTGTTGAGTATGAAGTAAGTAGCTGGGAGGAAAACCAGGACTTTTGACTTACATATAATAGTTCTCTCACAAAAAAATGGATTATCTCTGAGTGAGGGAGGAGTGGTGACCTCAGGTTGATGAAATTAAGTAGCTTGGAGATAGTTCATGGGTGATGGCAAAGGAGAATGGTACTGACCAACAAATAGGTACAGTGCCAGGAGTAGGATTGGTACTGTCCAACAAGTAGGTACAGTGCCAGGAGTAGGATTGGTACTGACCAACAAATAGGTACAGTGCCAGGAGTAGGATTGATACTGACCAACAAATAGGTACAGTGCCAGGAGTAGGATTGGTACTGACCTACAAATAGGTACAGTGCCAGGAGTAGGATTGGTACTGACCAACAAATAGGTACAGTGCCAGGAGTAGGATTGGTACTGACCAACAAATAGGTACAGTGCCAGGAGTAGGATTGGTACTGACCAACAAATAGGTACAGTGCCAGGAGTAGGATTGGTACTGACCAACAAATAGGTACAGTGCCAGGAGTAGGATTGGTACTGACCAACAAATAGGTACAGTGCCAGGAGTAGGATTGGTACTGACCAACAAATAGGTACAGTGCCAGGAGTAGGATTGGTACTGACCAACAGGTGGGTACAGTGCCAGGAGTAGGATTGGTACTGACCAACAGGTGGGTACAGTGCCAGGAGTAGGATTGGTACTGACCAACAGGTGGGTACAGTGCCAGGAGTAGGATTGGTACTGACCAACAGGTGGGTACAGTGACAGGAGTGGGATTGGTACTGACCAACAAATAGGTACAGTGCCAGGAGTAGGATTGGTACTGACCAACAAATAGGTACAGTGCCAGGAGTAGGATTTGTACTGACCAACAAATAGGTACAGTGCCAGGAGTAGGATTGGTACTGACCAACAAATAGGTACAGTGCCAGGAGTAGGATTGGTACTGACCAACAAATAGGTACAGTGCCAGGAGTAGGATTGGTACTGACCAACAAATAGGTACAGTGCCAGGAGTAGGATTGGTACTGACCAACAAATAGGTACAGTGCCAGGAGTAGGATTGGTACTGACCAACAAATAGGTACAGTGCCAGGAGTAGGATTGGTACTGACCAACAAATAGGTACAGTGCCAGGAGTAGGATTGGTACTGACCAACAAATAGGTACAGTGCCAGGAGTAGGATTGGTACTGACCAACAGGTGGGTACAGTGCCAGGAGTAGGATTGGTACTGACCAACAGGTGGGTACAGTGCCAGGAATGGGATTGGTACTGACCAACAGATGGATACAGTGCCAGGAGTAGAGCAGGCATTGTGCTGGACTATGGTTATGAGGCAGGAGTAGCATCTTAACACAAGACTCTCAGTTTACTGGTCAGTCTCTCTCTATATCACTACCCATAGTTATACCATTTGGACAGTGAAGAAAGGATAAGAACATGTATACACACAGCAGAAACTACTGTCCTTTGAAGGGTATCTGGGCTCAGTCTGTGTGATGGAGTGAGGAGCTGAGCAGTCCAGAAGGACCTTGGATTACAAATATTGTTCATCCATTTTGAAAGGAAGCAGTTGAGCTGATTTGAGCACATTATGAGGATGCTCTAGGTGTCTCCAATGGGAGTTGTACCAGGCACAGCTGACTGGCAGGAGGCCCCAGAACACACCCAGAGCATGTTGGAAGGAATGGTTTACTATTAAAAGTACAAAATTCAAAATAATTTTGTTCTTAAATCTCAACAATTAATGTCGAAACTGCAGCTTTACGACTGTTCAGTTAGTCGTAAATCTGCAGTAATTGACGAAAATGTTGAATTCGACATTTTATGGCAATTAATGACAATACCACCCTTGCCGTAAATCCCAACCTCCTGCAACTAACATCCCATTTATGCAGGAGGGGTAAGTCACCCTGCACCCCCCACACCCTCTAACTATATATTCCAACTCCGAGATTGCACTACAGTAAGGAAAAGTATGCATTTTCCTAACCGCACTGTACCGCGATCTCTGTACATCCTTTTGAAAGTTTGAACATTTGGAATGTACTCATATGAACTATTCGAACATCTGTAGTTCGAATGATTCATAGGCGTACATTCCACCGTCCAGACATTAATAGTAAACCGGAAGGAATATAATGCTAAGATTGCCTGGGAATGCCCACAGCTTTGATAAGATAAACTGGAGGCTGGGGCTAAGGAAATCTAATCTGCCCTCATCTGCTTGCTGTTGTCATGACCCTCACCAGACAAGCAATGTAAAACAGACAATTAAGATGATGAGCTCTGCACTGGTCCCAATAAAATATCTGCATCATATGTGATCTCTAGCACCATATTCCCTTGCCATAACTGATGCAGGACTATCCATATGTGCTATAGCTTGGGACAAATGAGTGGCAACATTTCCAAAATTCCCTCACACATCAGTCTGGATCATGTCCTGTCAGAAACTGCCTTCTGTTTCATCTTAACCTTTATGGATAAACAACCAAATATTGTTTGCGTTAATGTATTCCAGCATGCTACCTTGGTTCTGCTGCTCTAAAATGAGAAGTGTTTTGCTAGCTATTCTATCCTGAGTGAGAGATGGGTGCTCAGGTTGGTACTGCAAACTTCAGTGAAGTGATATAGTAAACATTGAAGATATACCAGCAGACATCTGTGGGATTGTGTGAAGGACTGGCAAGTCAAGTACATGGAGATGGGGTTGGGGGTGGGGGCGGGGTATAGAAGCAAAATATTCCCTATCATAGTAGGATGATGTTGCACTGGGACATCTTGAGCTCCTTTCAGGCTCCAAATATTAAATTAGATCATGGGAAAAAGTTGACTTGGCGGACCTGAAGATTGAAAAGGGGCTTCAGGCAAAGTAGATAGGCAGCTGTCTGGGAAGAAGAAATTTAAAAATTATTAATAATAATAATAATAATACAAACTATATACATTGCCACTAAAACAACATAAATGTTAACCAGCTTCAGTGACATATGTCTCAGGTGACTCAAGATCAGTTTAGCAGCTTGGCCACTTAAAGCCAACAGGGAAGGGAGAGCATGCCAGCCTGGAAGGGACATACCCAATCAGACACAGCTACAATCCCATGTAGGAGGGGCATAGTATGCAGACACTGTCTGGAGTTAAACATGTGGTACAGTGAGTCATTGATTGACAGTATCCCTTGATGAGCAAGTGCATGGGAGTGTGTACTTTAATAAGGAAAGAGCATGTTGCTCCCCATGGTGGCTCAGATCATGCACCCCCCCCCCTCCAGTCATGGATGGGACAGGGTCACCCCAAAAATGCTCTGATGGATAGTATGCTAGCAAAGGGCATGAACAGCTCTCATGGCTGCCTGAACTGTACTATACTAGCTACATCACTAGTACAGGAGTATAAATGGGCTGTCACTCCTGTACTGTACAAGGTACATCACTAGTACTCAGGACTGAAGGGGCTTTCACACCTCTACTGTACCAGGTACATAATCAGTATGGGGGAATGAATGGGCTGTCACCCGTATACTGTACGGGGTACATAACAAGTACTGGAAAATGAATGGGCTGTCACCCCTATACTGAACTGGTTCATAGAAGGTTGCAAGGTTAATGGCCCTAGGGCCCTTACAAGCCTAGCCACATTCAAACCTTGTTTCCTTAAGGTTCTAGAGATATGGTCTATGTTAGATAACAGATGTAAATCAGCACCGACTGCCCCTATCCAAGAAGGACACAGGTGAAACCCCTGCAGTGAATTTGCAGTTTCCCATCCAATCATCCAAGTAAGCTTATAGGTTTATAAGCGTGGGGATAAATAAATCAGTAATACTGGGGAATGAATAAGCTGTCACCCCATATTGTACTGGGTGCATAACCAGTGCATGGGAATGAATGGGCTGACACCCCTATACTGTACCAGGTACATAACCAGTAAGGGGGGGATGAATGCGCTGAGTCCATAAATGGGGTTGATGATCAGCAGGCATAGAGGGCAAAAAGCCCACTGAAAAAGAAAACAGTGCTAATGGTGCTTGGTACAGTTCTTCATGCTGCACTCACTGATGCTGCTGCAGAGTTACCCAGCAAATCATACAGCAAAATCCTCTGTTATAGGAAGACCAAAATATTAAACTCAGAATTACAGAAGCATAATGTGGTTTTGTCTATGAAAGTACTTTCCTACCAAAGGGATCAGCAGTAACTTCAGTCATCTATGCTATGCCTGTAGTATATAAAAGGAATACTGTCTGACATTAATTGAAAATGTAGACTGGCATAAAGCTCTGTGAGGCCTGATCTGTGAGCTGAAATGTTTTTCTACAACTTCAGCTGATGTAATCTAAGTTTAAATGCAGGATTTATTAATTGCATGCATAGTAAACTAAGTTTGCTGATTTTTGGATTAGTGTTATTAAGAACATACTGGTTTAAAACTTTAATGTGCAGGTTTACAACTGCTGGTTTGCAGTTCAGATTTCTGCTGCTCTGTGAGACTAGATTATTGTGGAATAATTTCTATTTGTAGACGCTGAAGACTTTGAGAACACAGAGTGGGATTCATAACTAGTTTGCTAGTTAGTGGCTTTGCATTGGGCTGCAGAGTAGTGCACACAACCAGGCATTGAAGATTTGGGGTGCCATATATGTATCCAGTACCCCTATAAACATGGCCTATTTAAATTAAGCACTTTGCACTTCTCTGTGTAATGCTGTGCTAGGATTCTTGCACAGTACAGGGATTCACATATTGTTATGCTCAAGATCCATGCAAAGCACCACTACAACTGTTCAAGTGTACACAGCTACTGAGATGAATGAAAGAGTCAATACATGCTAGTCATATAGCAGATCTAAATGAGTTCTCCCATACAGCATGTATGTAAGAGTATGTAAAGTGTAACATGTCTGTCTGCGTGTGTGTCTGTATGTCCCCTGTATATGTCTGGGTACATGTAGTGTGTGTATGCGTGTGTGTGTGTGCGCACAGCTAGGTCATACACTGTTGATACCATCTGAGCACTGTCACAGTCAGAATCCCTCAAAATCACAGCTCAATTTGAAAATCCTCCCTTAAAATCACAGATGCAGTCACAACATCAACACTCCACAACAGTCACTGCACCAGTCAGAGAAGAACTGCATGAGTACAGTACTATGTCACTGTCCTATCTGGAAAATGAACATAGCAGACTGTTTCAGGTTCCATCTGAAAACAGTTAAGCCAGCTATCATATGCTGTGGGTTAACAGCTGGTTTTGTAGCTGTCAAAATAAATCTCAAAACTATGGTTGCTGATGATGTGATACACATAGATCACCCATGTGCATATATGTGTGTGTGTATATATCTATATCTATATCTATCTATAGAGAGAAAGGTAGATACAAATTAATCAGCAAATGAATGTGCCAAAAAAAAACAAAGAAACAAAAGAGAATATAAAGTGAAGGAACATATGAGAAGGCAAGAAATGTGGAAAATGAATAAATATAGCTGTAAGTACAAAAAATGTCTTGGAACCACCTTGTGTTGAGCAAGACTGAATCCAGGAATGTTTAAGGAGAGGTGAATTTAAACCAAAAGGTGAAAGGTTAATATTGGCAGTCAGGATAATGGACTATGTACACAATGGTTTTCAAAGTCTATTGAACATGTGGGAGAAACAGAAAAATGCAGGTTTTGTAAAACAGAATTAAAACAGTCGCACATTTTGTTGCTGGGTGTGATACACTAATGGCAGAAGGATATTGAAAGGCGTAATAATGAGGCAAGACTGTTGCACTGGGGATTGTGCAAACATTATAATATTGAAGTAGCTGAGAAGCACTGGAAACATGAGCCATAAAGCATTATAGAAAATGATGAAGTTTATATCACATGGGATCACCCATTACCAACAGTTCAAAAAATAGATGTGAGAAAACTAGATGTAGTGGTCCATGAAAAGAAGACAAAAGTAGCATTGATCATTGAAATTGCTAAATCCAGTGTCTACAGTGTCTTATGTAAAAAGAGACATAAAGTCATAAAATACCAGGATTTACAGGCAGAAATGAGGGCAATGTGGAAGAAGGGTACCCAGACAGTTCCAGTAGTAGTAGAAGCAATGGGTCCCACAATAAAAGAATTTACAGTTGTATTTAGATATGTTACCGATACATATAACTCCATAGGAATTGCAGAAAAAGTCAGTTCTGGGCACATTGCGGGTGCTGCAAAGAGCACTTCTGGCTAACATCAAAGTTCAAAATAATACTAATTTCATGAACTTTAATCATACTTTGACTTAGGAATGGGGTCCATTCCCATTATGGTATTAGAAACCTAAAATGGAGAATAAAACTGAGATATATATAGATGTAGATAAAGATATATAGAGATAGATGTTAGCTGTAGATGTAGACAGATGTAGCAATAGATAGAAAGATGTAGAGATAGATTATATAGATAGATAGAGAGATAGATAGATAGATAGATAGATAGATAGATAGATAGATAGATAGATAGATAGATAGATAGATACTGGAAACTGATAGTGCTCCAGTCAGAACTCTCCAATCCCTTGTCGCAGCTGCAGTGCAGCTAACAGCATTGACAAGTATGAAACAGACGACTTTCATTAGACACAACACCATGCAGTGCTGTGCCAAGACCTGCTATTTCACACAAGAGCACAACTGAGAAGCAAGAGATGAACTCCTGAGAGACTGGCTGATTTGGCAAAAAAGTGCAGACAGGAATGTGATTGTTAGAGATAATAGAAAGTTAGAGGTAGGACAAGGTGGGAAAAGGTTGAAAGAAGACACAGGACACCTTGAGCAGCACTATACAAGAAAGGAGACAGACAGCAGGACAGTAGAGGAATCAGATGACCAAGTGACATAAAGGAAGCAAAGGGGAAGGAGGAACAGGATGGGATATGCAACCATAACAGAGATGAGAAGAAGAGGGAAGCCAGAGGAGAAGGACAGAGGGGAGAGGGTGGTTATGAATGACATGGGGGGAGGCAGAACATGAGGTAGCCATTCAGGATGAGCCAACAGACGGAGTATAGAAAAGAAGTGGCCAGAGAGGGGGGCATCAGCAGGAGGAGCAGGAAGGAGGCTCAAGCACAGGATGGCAGAAGGTAGAAAGACTTTGCCTGTGACGAACACTGGGGGAGGTGATACTGTACAATTCAAATCAGTAATGGGGCAGGGGGCAGATTTGGTGATGGGAAAGGTGCAAGAAAGTGGCACCCACTATAAGACAGATGTAGAGAGGAAGGAGAGAAGGCAAGATCAGCAGGAGATGGAGGAGACTGAGAAGGCTAAATGGGCAGTGAACCAGAAGTGGACAGCTTTAGAGAACTTACAGGAAGAGTACGTAGGTTATGGGAAAAGGAATCAGCAGAGGCAATTTAGGTGGCTGGGGTTCTACAACTAGAAATAAATGGGCTGTAGGTAGAAGCAGTACTCAGATGAAAATGCAAAAGAGAAGAGAAGATCCTGTGTGAGGATAAAGGAGAGGCTTTTAACAACTGAAAGATAAATCACCAAGGTGATTAGTAATCCCTGTAAAATAGTCAGTATAGAACAATTTACAATGAAACCTATTTCTACACGTAGACTTAGACATGGGGAGAAATGACCAAAGGGATCACCAAGATGGAAGAGTACACACTGTGGTGCATAGAGGCATTGATGTCCTGTCTGAGAAGTAACTAACGTTGTAGCAAGCTGGACCTGTAAAATTCCGCAGCTATGTCAGCATGGGGGATTTGAGGTAGGATTGTTGGACTATCAAAAGTGTTGTGTGGGCCAGTAAGCAACACAATAAGAAAGGAATGGATAACACAGTATAGTGATTGGCTGTGGAAGGGGTAGAGGGCAAGAACTTAAAAAATGGCAGGAGATTGGAGGGATTTGTGTTAAAGAGATTATGTCGTGTTCCCTTTTAGCCCAGAATGGATGTTACTGCTCAGAGTTTGGTTGGAAAGCTATGTCTCAAAAATCACATTTTTAAAGTAAATGGAGGATAGCACCCATGTCACAGAAGTAGAAAGGAAGGGTATGTATTTTGGCACTAGGCAAAGGGATACAATGGGCATAGAACGTAGTACTGAGGCATGAGAAGTAGACTTTGAGGTCGGGTGGGTACTATACAGTGTAAAAAGTCTTGGAAGGGATATCAATGGAGCATCTCAAACCACTGGTGTTGGAGGGGGGTATGTACCTCTGGCAAGAAAGAATATGACACAGTACTGCCAAGGTAAAGGTTGCTTAGGAATGACTGAGGTAAAGGACAGTGATCATATGGTGGTCTACACAAGAAAGGACAACAAATGCAAGATCAAGAAGGAAGGGGGTGAAAGACCATGGAGAGGGTCATAACCTATGGTAAGTAGATGGTGTTCTGGTGGATTTTACTTTTTTCTGTGTTCCAGACAGGGGGGGGTTGAGGAGCTGGGTGGTAGGGGAACTTAAAGATGTAGGCCAGAAAAAGGTTATTCTCGTGAGGGTAATGGGAAGCTGCCAGGAGCAGTCAGGATTCTGACCTCATGGCAAAGATGGAGTAGAAATTGAAAGAGGTCTTGAAGCATGATGAGTTCTGTCAGCTGTTGAAAGAATGTACCAGAAAGCATACAGTTCTAGGCATGATCCTAACCAAGTCAGACATGGTCAAGAATGTTTAGGTGAAAATGCCATTATCAAGGTGTGTCAGGTAAATGTGTGGTTTATAGCAACAACAGTAAGAAACTAAAGACAAAATGAAAGCGTAGGATTTCAGGGGGTGGATTACCCTGGACTGGGAGATAAGTTCAAAGGTGAATTAGGCATTAGTCATAAATCTCAGGGTGAATAAACTGTGGGAATTCTTCAGGTACAGAGTACTCAGGGGTATGCAAAAGGATCTGAGTAAAGGAAAAAGGGAAAAAGAGGAGAAAGAGTCATTGCTACATAGAAAAGGGAGGCTAGGAATTAAAGGAAAATACAGAGCATACATGAAGTTTAATGGCAGCGTGGAGAGGCAGAGGAAGCAGAGTACAATGAGGCAAATGGAAATACAGTAAAGGAAGAGAGAACAGCAAAGGTGTGAGCTGAAATGGAATTTTGCATAAGCAGTCATGAAAAGAAACAAAATATTTTAGGTATGCTGTGAAAAGGAGGAAAGACCTGGCCAATTTCAATAAGGATGGGAGGAAGATCATGGAAAACAGTGAAATATCAGATCTTTTGAATGAATACTCACTTGAGCCTTCATGAAGCTAAAGGAATAGAGCTGTCTCGTGCTGGGAAAGTGCTAGGGTAGAGTCAGAACAGCAGTGTGTGGGCCCCAAGATAGTTAGCGAGGAGTTGGAGAGGAAATTAAATGTCCATAAGTGAGGATGTGGCACAGGGTCTAGACAAGATTTATTTTATTTATTTATTATTTTATTTTATTTTACATTTGTTAACCGGGTTAGTCCAGCTGAGCATTAGCTCATTTTCAGTGGAGACCCAAGGAGAAAAGCTCCACAATCAGTATTAACATTTTACATACAGTCAGCAAGAAAATTGCATTGGCAGCTAAAACAATTAGTTAGAGAAATAACATTTTACAATAAAATTTTACAGACAAAAGTTGGGTACAGATGTTAAAGATTAAACTGCGAAAAGCATTTACAACAAATCATACAGAAAAGCAGTAAAGTACAATGTCAGAATTCTTACAACAAAAACTTAGGTACAATGTCAATGTAGGGAAAACAGTGTTCATTATTCCTAAGTAGTTATACACAGTATAGTTACAGATGGAGTAGTAAGGTAATGTAGAGGTTAAGCAACGAGACAGAGAGGTAGTTGAATATTAAGACAGACAGTGGAAAAGAAAGGAGGGATGAGAGACGGAAGCTAGGGTTAGGTAGATGTTCATCATGTTACCCTGCTGCAGTCATCACATTTGGGTTATCCTGCCGTCAGGCGGTCCCGCAGTCGGCCAGAATTCCAAAGTCTTGGTCCGGCGTCGGTTGCTGTCACTTCTTCCCTGATGTCAGAGCGCCAGGGGTATATCAGAGGCATCCAATGCCATTTTCTTCAGTCTTTCTTGCCGCGCGGTGCCCGAAGCAGAAGCAGTTCACAAGTGCCGGTCGGCCGACACCTGAGATTTTTGAATCGAGTTTCAGTCTGAAGTCTTCAAAGCTAAGTACCCCATTGGGGAACCTTTTCTTGCCTCAGTACGATGTCAGAAAAAGTTAACAATTGCATTTCTTGTGGGAAGCAAATACCTCATAAGGACTTTCATTCTTTTTGTATACCTTGCCTTGGCCCAGACCACGACGTTACTGGTTGTTGGTTTTGTGCTAGGTTCAATAAGCGAACTATAAAGCATCGCTTTGATTTCGCATGACACTACTTCTGTAGGAAATTTAATTACACTATGCCGTCGGAGCAACCGACTTCCGGCGTGCATAAAAAACGCAAGGATAAGGACAGTCAGCCTAGACCCAAGCCAGACACGAGGCCTCGGCTGGCCCGGTCTCCGGTTCTCCGGTTTTCAGTGAGGTGCCTATGCAGCCCCTGGCTACCGCTGAATTGGATCCCCAGGCTGCATCGGATCTCCCAGCAGAGAGTTCTAGGCTGACGCAGCCATTTTCCTTAGGCCCTACCAATGACATTGCAGTAGGGGAAGCCGGTGCTGCAGAAACACCTTCGGTTTCTGAAGGTGTCTTTAGACCGACTACCCTCACCATAAAATCTTATGCTAAGCTTAAGACTCCTCTAAAACCAAAAAAGCCTTCACTTCAGTCTCCAGGCCAAGGCCCTATGCCTAAGAAACAGATGCTTAAAATGGCTGAGGATTTGATTTCTTTGATTGGGGGTTCCCAACCCCCCCCCGACAAAAGGCCTAGACAAGAGGAGGATTATGCCTCCTCTGATCAGGTGTCTGTTTCCTCAGGCTCCTCTGAGGAACAGGATTACTCCTTCCCCCCCTTATGAAGATTCTGATGCTGAAGACTCCATTCCCTCAGCTTCTCCCCCTGAAAATTACTCCTTTGGGGAAACCTTACCCACCATGAGGGAACATTTCCACTGGGAAGGTCAGGACTACTCTGACTCAAAGAAAAGGCTCCGAGAGTTTCTTTTACTCCCCCAGAACAGACCACTTGCTATCCCCCCAGTTTTGGACATAGTGAATGACGTCTTTTTAGAATCTAGTCAAAATCCAGATTCTCTGCCTCCTGCTCCAGCCAAACCAGATAGATACTATAGAGTGCCTGACTCTCATAAATTCCTTTACAAAAGCCCTGCTGCTGATCCAGAGACAATCTCCCAGGGTCCCAGAGGGGCCAAGGCTTCTATGGCTAAAAGTCCTGTACCCTCAGAAAGAGACTCCAGAGCACTAGATAGGTGGGGGAAGAAGGTTTACACCTCAACTACTCTAGCTATGAGAGCACTAAATTGTCAATTTCACATGCTTAAATACCAACAATTCCTAATGTCTCAAATAAAACAAAAGATCGGCACGCACCCTCAACAGTCTGAATTCAAGGAAATGCAAGATCTGTTGCATGCAGATGAGCAGGTGGGCAAGCATACTTTACAATATGGTTTTGATGCCTTGGAAGCTTCCTCTAGAGCAGCTGTTACTGGGTCTGTTATATGTAGGCATGCTTGGTTAAAGGAACAATCTCTGCCTGATCATGTTAAAGCAAAGTTACTGGATGCACCCTTACAGCAGGATGTTTTATTTGGGGTTAAAGCAGAGGAGGTTTTAAAGAAAATGGAGGATAAGGCAAAATCTATGCAGACGGTCAAAGATTTCTTACAGGTACAGCCCCCACGCTTCAGCAGAAATTGGCCAACAGAAAATTGGTCCTTTCCAGCTTCTGACAGACCTCAGAGGGGTAAATACAGGCACCCAAGGGGCAGAGGACAAGCACAAATCCCTTACAAACCTCTCCAATGGGGCACTACAACACAGAAGGGAGGAGAAGACAGGTCCCAAACCACTAGAAGACAAACACAATGACTTAAACCTCAAACTGCCAAGCAAAACCCTCTTGGGAGCTCCCTTGGGAGGAAAATTAGCACTTTTTGCAGACAACTGGCGCATCGTCACAAAGGACAAATGGGTCCTAGACATTATCTCACATGGATACAGATTCCATTTCCACACCTTGCCAAGGTTAAAAGGAATGCCAAAACTGCCACAAAATCAATGGGCAGAGGCGCAAAAATAAATTACAGCTCTCATGAACATGAGAGCCATTCAACTGGTACCTACACAGGAGCAAGGACAAGGATTTTACTCAAGGCTCTTTCTAGTCCCCAGAAAGGACAATGCTTGGAGACCCATTCTGGACCTCTCAATTTTAAACACCTTCTTGCAAGTACCCAAATTCAAGATGCTAACACTACAGCAGCTTCTTCCCATGTTGGGCAAGAAAGCTTGGCTAGTAACATTGGACCTCAAGGAGGCATACCTGCATGTCCCTATCAGACAAAATTGTAGAAGATACCTCCGTTTCATTGCAGGTTCAACCCATTACCAATTCTCTGCACTGCCCTTTGGCTTATCTACTGCACCCAGGGTCTTCACAAAATGCCTGGCACCAGTAATTGCATACTGCAGACAGAGAGGAATTCAAATATACCCATACCTGGACGACTGCCTCATCCAAGCAGAATGCAAGGACATTCTCTTACAACACCTGGCTTTTGTACAACATCTTCTAAGTTGCCTAGGGTACACAGTAAACGAAAAGAAATCAAAACTAATGCCCTCACAAAATATGACATTCCTGGGTGCCAGCTTGAATACAATGGCCCAGATGGCTTACCTGACGCCAGACAAACAACTACAACTAACTCAATACTTCAGCAGAATGGCAACAAAGACCCAACTCCCTGCAAGAAAAATTCTGCAGGCCTTGGGCTTCATGGCATCTTGCATACTACTAATACCATTTGCAAAACTGCATATGAGGAAATTACAATGGTACCTAAAAAGCATATGGACTCAACACAGCCACAGCTTGGAAACAATGATAAATCTTATTCCCTGCCTTCAACAGGAGTTTCTATGGTGGTCACAGGCTTGTCACCTCAACAAGGGTCAGCCTTTCACCCTACCACTAGCCAGGCAAACTATGACAACAGATGCATCGGACTATGCCTGGGGGGCACACATGGCAGGACAGTGCATTCAAGGCTTATGGACAGCAGATCAAAGGAATCTGCACATCAATCAAAAAGAAATGATAGCTGTACAAAATGCTCTGACAGCCTTCAAGGACCTCTTGCATCCAGGGCAGCTTATCATAAGGACAGACAACACCACAGTAATGTGGTACATAAACAAACAAGGGGGTACACACTCCTACCTTCTATGCAGGCAAACAATGACCTTGTGGAACACAGCACTGGCTTACCAAGTTCAATTACAAGCTCAATTCCTGCCAGGAAAAAAGAACACATTGGCAGACGACCTAAGCAGAAACATCATGGATCCCTAAGAGTGGAAACTGGATCCACAAGTATTCGCAATGATAACTCAAAAATGGGGGCTCCCAGACATAGATCTGTTTGCCAGCCCCCAAAACTATCAGCTAACAAAGTTTTGCACAAGGACTTTTCACCATCAAGCTTGGAAAGTGGACGCACTCTCATTCAGTTGGAAAATGCTAACAGTATATGCCTTTCCTCCACTGCCCCTTCTCACAAAGGTACTTCTGAAAGTCAGGATGGAGAGACCCCGAATGATACTCATTGCCCCAGACTGGCCACGCCAGCACTGGTACCCACTATTAAGGAATATGGCCCAGGGCCCACCATGGATTCTCCCGCAAATTACCCACCTGCTCACACAACAAGACAATCAATTCTACACAGCCAGCTCAAAACCTTAAACCTGGCTGCATGGCAAATCACCTAAGCAACCAGCCAGCTCCTCTCTCACAAGCTGTTATGGAAGTTATGCTGGAGGCCAGGAGGCCCAGCACCAGGAAAGCTAAAGACCAAAATACCCTTCAACCTGACATACCTCAGATTCTGCAATATCTAACTGAGATGTTACACAAATGACTTTCTTTTTCATCTTTTAAAATCCACGCCTCAGCCATCTCTGCTCACTACAACATGTATCCTCCCTGCTCACTACAACACGTATCCTCCCTTATTTTCACATCCACTCTTAAGACAGTTTCTCAGAGGGGCCAAGAACATTAGGCCTCCCAGGAGAGCACCAACACCTACTTGGGACCTCAACTTTGTTCTGGAAAAACTCACGCTACCTTCTTTTGGGCCAGCCTTCTCAGCTGACTTAAAGTTTATATCATGGAAGACTGCCCTGCTGCTAGCAATCACTTCAGCTAGAAGAGTTTCAGAACTTCAGGCATTAATGGCAGTAGAGCCTTTCCTCATTTTTCATCAAGACAGAGTTTCTCTAAGAACTAATCCCTCCTTTATGCCTAAGGTGGTATCCAGTGTGGCTCTAAATCAAACCATCCATTTGCCCACCTTCTTTCCAAATCCACAGAACAAAGGAGAAAGACTCCTGCATTCCTTGGACATTCAAAGGCAGCTACGTTACTACTTGGATAAAACCAAGATTTTCAGAAAAACTGACCAGCTTTTTGTATCCTATGCTACAGCATCACAAGGAAAGGCTATCTCAAAACAAACCATTTCCAAATGGATAGGGCATTGCATACGTTTTTGCTACATCCACCATGGAAAACCAGTTCCTGCTACCATAAGACCCCACTCCACCAAGGCAGCAGCTACATCTACAGCCTTCCTCAGGGGGCTGCCAACCAAGGATATTCTGGAAGCTGCAACTTGGAGTTCAGTTCACACCTTCACCAAACATTACCACTTACCACTTTACTCTAAGACTAGATCTGGCTTCACCACTGCAGTTTTGCAGGGCCTTCTTGCCTCCTCTAACCCTGTTTGACTCCACATCTCATCCTTAGCTTTGGGATTCTACCCAAGTGTGATGACTGTAGCAGGGTAACACGATGAACATAGTACAGTTTTGTACCTACCATAAATGTAGATGTTTGAGTGTATACCCTGCTGCAGTCCAGGTTACCGTCCCTCCATCCCCTCTGAACTAGCTGAACTTATCTCTACCACTCCATTCTATTCTTCCTCTGTGGTGTATTTGCTTGTGCCTAAGGATTTTGTTTTATTTCATCCATATAGCTTTATGTATATATATATATATATATATATATATATATATATATATATATATATATACACACATACATTTATTTTTTGCCTACCTATTAGGGGCACCTGACATCTGGGGCAAGAAAAACTGAAGTAAATGGTGTCAGATGCCTATGATATACCCCTGGCGCGCTAACGTCAGGGAAGAAGCAACAGCAACCGACGCTGGACCAAGACTTTGGAATTCTGGCCGACTGCGGGACCGCCTGACGGCAGGATAACCCAAGTGTGATGACTGCAGCAGGGTATACACTTGAACATCTACATTTATGGTAGGTACAAAACTGTACTTTTCCGGGAGGATGACTACAATGGCAGGACCATTTATTTATTAGGTATTCCCGAGTGGCTAGTTTGAAATGTTTTGTTTGGTCAAGGGACCTAATTTCTAGGGGTAGTTGGTTCCAAGTTGTAGCAGGGTTATAGTTATAGAGTAAACACCCTGATTTAGTTTTGGGTTTATAGATCTGTAGGAAGTCTTGGTCTGAGCTACGTAGTGTCCTGGTTGGGGAATATCTAGTTATAATTGATTGAAGGCTAGGGCAGAAAGATGGTAGATAGAGGATGGAGTGGATAATTAACAGTTGCTGTAGTAGCAGCAAATGAGGGAATTCAAGCCACTGCAATTGTTTAAGAGATAGGCAATGGTATGACTTGTAGGTTTGGTTTGCAGAAAATCTGGCAACTTTATTATACGTAGTTTCAAGTCTGGTTATGAGTGTGGTGTTAAGATTTGTGTATAACTGAGAGCTATAAAGGAGGGTGGGAAGAAGAAATGCATGGGAGAGAGTTATTCTGGCTGAGTTGGTTAAATGTCTTTTGCTTCGGTAAAGGAGTCCGAGTTTCTGGTGAGTCTTTTTGATAGAGGTGGTGATTTGGAGATCAAATTTAAGCTGATCATCTATTATGACTCCTAACAGTTTAGTGCTAGGGTCAGAGGTAATGATAGTGTTACTGCTAGATAGGATGGAAAATGTTGTTTTGAGATTGATGAGGTTTTTTGGGAGGAAGAGTAAGAGCTTAGTTTTCTTAGGGTTGAGAATTAATTTGTTGTCAAAAAGCCATGTCTCTATGGTGTTGAATGATGCATGGGTAGTAGAGTGGAGTTCAGATGATTGTCAGCAATGGTGATGACTGTAGAATCATCAGCATATTGCACAAGTGTGGAGTTGGAACAAGAAGTGTGAAGTAGGTTGATGAAAATATTGAAGAGCAGTGGCCCCAGTATGGATCCTTGGGGGACACCCATGGGGACTCTTAGGGGGGGAGAAAGAGTGGAGTGCCATTTAACAGCTTGCTGGTGGTTAGAGAGGTAGCTGGAAAACCAGGAGAGAATCTTAAGTGAGAGAGTTTGTCTAGGAGGAAGGGATGGGTGACAGTGTGTGTCAAAGGCTTTGGACAGGTCGAGGAACAGACATGAGACTAGTTTATTATTGTCGCAGGCCAGTGATACAGTATTAATGAAGGATATTAGTGCAGTTGTAGTGCTGTGTTTGGCATGACATCCATGTTGTGTATGTGTTAGAAGGTTCTGTTGGAGAAGGTATTGCATTATCTGCTTATGAATACATTTCTCAAGAATCTTGGATTGGGGAGACAGTATAGCAATTGGTCTGAAGTTTGATATATCAGAAGAATTACCTCCTTTATGTATGGGTAATGTGTAGAAAGTTTTCCATATTGATGGAACGTATGATTCAGAGATAGATCGGTTGATCAGGATGAATACTGGATAGGCTAAGAAGGTAGGTTATCAGCTGAGGGGGAGCAGGGTTTGAGTTTAGAGAGTAGAGATTTAATATATTTAGTTGAGACAGATGTAAGAGAGAAAGACTTAGAAGGAGAAGGAGGGGAAGATGAGAAAGTGGGGTTTTTAGTATTTTTACTAATGGGGAGGTCATTAATTATGGTAGTTATTGAATTAATAAAATGATTGTTAAATTCAATGGCAGTTTCTTCAAAAGTTTTATTTGGGCATGGGTTGGGAGGGGGAGGGTTTCCTGGCTGCAGTATATGATTGATTGAGTTCCAGAATTTTTTAGGGTCAGATTTTAGGGTAGTGGGAGGGTTTGCATAGAAGTTGATCCTGTCTTTGTTGATAATTTTTTTATTTGATTTCTAAGTTCTTTGTAAGTTTGTAGGATAGAAGGGGTCTTAGTTTTGGTCCATAATTTCCATATCTTGTCACGTCTTTTCAACAAGGCTCTAGTATATCTTAGAATCCTAAAAAATCTGGTCAGTGTGCTGAAGGATACCCAGTATCTTCACTTGACCACTGCCTGGTGTAAAAATGTCCAAGGATTGAAACACAGTAGAAGTGATAACACTGTACAAGGGGGGAACAGTAAAAGTATGGGAAGCTACAGGAGTTTTGACATAACAGCAGTGGCTGAGAATGCCATCAATAGAAACATAAGGGAAAGGCTTGTTACTTTTGCTAGAGAACAACACTCTCCCGGACAGCAAATAATGTGGGTTTATAACCAGAAGAAGCTGTCAGTCAAGGCCTCTGTTGTGGTCCCCTGCAGGTAATTGCTAGGAAAACTGTACAGGTCAGGTATAGGAGTGATTCACCTGAATGTTGCATTGTTAGGGGATAGGGCAGAGATGGCTATGACAAAAATCTCATGTGTAATAAAAATGACTAGTGAGGTACCACAGAAGCTGATCCTGCATCCAGTTATCTTCCTAGCTCTCATTTCAGACATATCTGAGGGAAAAGAAACAGGATTACTGACACAAATATAGATGCAATGCTTTAGGGTAGAAGGAACATGTCTATGAAAAAACTTGGAGAGGGTCACAGAGTAGCAGAAAGATGGCAGATGAAGTTCAGCAAAGAAAATGCAATGTTCTTTACTAGGGTTACAACAACTTTGGTTTGAGCCATTACCTGGATTAGTAAAACTAATGATGACATTATAAAAAGTATCTGGAGACACTTATAGCATCTGTACTCGAAACCCAACAACAGACAGAAAAGCTATGGCAGCAACAAACACAATCTTAAGGAGAGAGAAAGAGTCTAGAAACAAAGTAATGCTGCTGTCGGACAGGTCATAACCAAAGCATACCATGAGTAATGCGGACAATTCTAGAAGTCATGCATACAGAGGACATCAAGCTGCTCAAAGGAATCCAGAAGAAAGCTGCAAGAAGAGTGATTGGGATGGAGGATTATCTGGGAATATAAAAGCTGATCTGCTGCACTGGAAATTAGCCTAAAAGCTCCAGTTTTCTCTTTGCTACAGCAGACAAAATATCAGTATTGGAAAAGCTGACACCTTCAGATAACCTTTCTTTTATACAAGCATCACCTTAGTGCTCTGTAATCATATCTGAGGTTATGGTAAAAAGAAAAAAGAACGAAAAAGCCACTGGAACCACAAGCAAAATCCGTAAATGAACTTTAATGCTCAAGAAAGACAGATACAATCAGATAAAATTGCTAGTATGAAACTTTTGTGTAATGCTTCATCAGGCATAATAAAAGTAAGTAATAAGTACAATGAAATCTTTTATAAAACTAAGTAGTAACATGACTTAAAATCAATTCACATCAATTAAAGGAGCTGACATCTTATACCTTATTGTGCAACTCACATAATACAGGTTTTATACTCATATAGCCATTTAACTCTAAAGGCAAATGTACTCTAAAGCAAAAAATCCACCTTAGTTCAACTTGTTCCATAATACTTAATCAAATCTCCTCCCCTAGGGCAGGGCTAACTTTGATAACTTGCAAGATGCAAAATTGAAAATAATGTATAGTACCCATTACATTTATATGCTTATATAGTGCATTAGTGGAACTCTTCCTTGATATTTCTGATAGATGGCTAGCTGTTCGTTCTTTAAATTTTCTATTAGTCTTACCCACAGGGTTGCTGTCAGAACCTCATATGATTGAGACTATAAGTTTGAATCTGCAGAAGTTCGAGCGTTTCAACGGAAATCTCTGTAAAGAGAGGTTCCCATTTGGTTCAATGTGGTGCGATCACGGAGATGGTATATTTAAGTAGTGGGGGGTGTGGGGGGCACAGCCCCCCCACCTGGGGGTGCAGGGGAGCTTGCCTCCCTGCTTACAACAGTTTATTTTGTTTTCTTTTCTTTTTTTTGTTTTTTATCCATAGTCGAAGTTTTTTAACTTTGAACAGGATGGTTTGAACATTCTGTGTTCGAAGTTATTAAACTTCGACTATATGATATAGACCCTTACCCACATAGTAGGTATCACAGCATACACACTGAGCATAATAAATGACATTTTTAGTATCACATGTTCCAAATGATCCTAGATAGAATTAATTTTTCAAGATCAGATGTGTTATAGCATCACCTGTAGAAATATATCTGCAATATGCACACCAAACACATTTACTGGTACCACTCTTGCAAGAAGTAAATTTTTAAGAAGTTTTAGTCTGCTTCTTATAACGAAAATATTTTTTTACATTTTATTTCTCTTGTAACTAAATTTCAAAGTATTGCCCAAATTTATCCGAAGTTCCTGTACCTTTTCAACCATCTGCCAATATTTTTTAATTATATTCTGTATTTCTTTGGTATTCTGTCCATAAGTTAATATGACTGTAACCATTATTGGTTCTTAACTTGTTAACATATGTACTCATGGCAGAAAAAATAGGTTTGTAGATGTTATTATGTTCGTCTATTTTTTTATGTACAGTTTGAACATTAGAGGGTTTATATCCCCTCTGTACAAACTCAGATGCCATACTAAGACATTGTGCATGCATCACTTCATCTGTTGTATAGTAACATGCCACCCTACTCATTTTCCCCATTACAATGTTATCAAACAGAAAAGTGGGGTGCATGCTTGATCAATGTAAATAATTATGCTTCACCTTTTTCTTATACAAAGAAGTGTCTAAAGTTCCGTCTTGGTTCTTAATGATGGTAACATCTAAAAAATTAACTCAGTTTTAAATCAAGGAAAGGCAGTGGTACTAGTTATGTATTCAAAGAAATGTTCAAACAATACATCACCCCTCCAAATAAGAAAGAGGTCATCTACAAACATTCTGTAAAAGCAATCATTAGCAGAATAAGGATTAAGACTTTCATTTAAAATAAACTGTTGCTGCTATGTCAACATAACAATATTAGTATAAGGGTCAGCACTGGGAGTACCCATCACCACACCTCTGCATCGTTTATACAAGTTTTCTTGAAAAGTGAAGACATTATTCATTAATACTATTTTTAACAGTCCACAAATTAAGTCAATGAGTTTTTGATCACAGCAGGGCAATGAGTGTAGATGCTCTCTTGTCATTTCAGTACCCTCAATATTGGGGATCATGGTAAAGAGGGAATCCACATCTAAAATAATGAATAAACAACCATTTAAATCATTATGAGCAGAGCAATCATATCATTGCTTAAGAAAATCCAGAGTATCTTTAGCTATAACACCTGTGTCTAAGAAACTTTTAACTTAAAATCCAGAAATTTTGAAAACGGTTCTGTGATCCAACTGTGTGTTGAGACAATTGGCCTCAGCAGGGGTGCCACCAATGATTTATGTATCTTTGGAATACCGTAAAACATTGATATTTTGGGTACTTTAACAGTTAGATACTCAAACAGTTCATGTGTAACTTCACCTTGTAAAAACATATCATTAAGTGTGCAATCTACTTAACATTTTTATTACAATCCTGCCTACTAATCTGTTTATATCATTAGTGTTAAGCATCTCATCAATACTATGAAAATAAAAATCACTATCCAAAAACCACTAATCCACGACCTTTGTCAGCACCTTTGATAATTATGTTTTTATTAGCTATTAATGACTGTAGAGCCTGCATTTGTTGTGAAGTTAAATTAAAAAACGTGCTTTTTTTTGCCATATAGTGCATACATTTCTTGCCCTACAGCTTTTTCAAAGGCATAAATATGTGGATTATTCGGGGTAAAAAAATGTACAGCTGCATTTGACATCAATGTTAGGTATATCATGAATATGAAATATGCTTTTAAATTAAGTGTTCTGACAAAATATTAAATTCTATTAGTGTCTGTGAAAGACACATAGCAGGAATAAATGAGAGACCTTTACTCAACACACAACTCAGTTTCGATGATGTTTAAAAAGGTTAAATACCAGATCATGTCCTTCTAAATGTTCCTCATTTGGCTTTGTGTTTGTGGCCACTGGACACTGCTCTTGCCTTTGATGTTGTTGATCCATAGGTTTTTCCTGCATGACCATGGTTCCAGAATTGGAAGTGGAGTCTGTTCCATGTGTAAAAAAAATCAATCAGATCCAATGCTGCATCTGCAAATGGACACTGTGGTTCAGGAGCTGATAGAGTGGAGACCAGAAAAACAGAACAGGAAGTAGGTGGTCAAAAAATAGCAGTCTGCTGTTCCTTCTTTCTATTGGCCCAAGGAAAAAACTGGACCTAATTTAAAATCATTCATCTCTCTCTCTTTACGTTCTGTTCTTAGTCTTATTGAGATGCCTTTCATAAGATGAGATATGGTCCAAAGCCTCATACGAACTAATGGAGTGCAAATTTTATTCAATATAGTCCAGCAACTCAGCATACAATTGTTCAATTTCCACTTTCAGTGATAATTCAATAGGTGCAAAAAAAATTTCCATAGCTCTCATATACGCGAGTGAACAATTAATATTGATCGGCTGCCATTGACTTACCATTTCTAGATATGCTGAGCGACAGGAAGGTGTTTTTAAAGATGCACAAACCCCGTGGCACAATCTTATACTGAAGATATACATCACAACTTAATCTTTGCCATTGCATACTTTTGAATGCAGACGTTTTCTGTTCAAAAATCTCTATTTTACCCTTAAATTGTTGCAATACATCATTATTAGGAGCTACTTCAGCCCCTGAATTAACACTTAGTGTTTCAATTTTTTTTAAATAATGGATTTACTGAAACATCAGTCAAGTCACGCACTAATAATAAAGTTCATGTTGGTAACATGCAAGTCGAGGGTAGGACTCCTAACGTTCCAATAGTACACATGTCTGCTATGCTGACAAAATACAAAGCAAATGTCCAAAAATAATCAGAGTAGCAGCAAAACCAGCATACTTAAAACAGCAATAAAAAATAATGAAAAAGCCACTGGAACCACAAGTAAAATCTGTAAATGAACTTTAATCCTCAAAAAAGAAAGATAAAATCAGATAAAATTGCTAGTGTCATACTCTCGTATAATGCTTTATCAGTATAGTAAAATAACAAGTACAAGGAAATATTTTATAAGACTAAGTAATCACATGACTTAAAATCAATTAAATCATATCAATTAACTTAAAAAAGCTGGTATCTTATACCTTATTGTGCAACTCACATAATACAGGTTTTATACTCGTATAACCATTTAGCCCTGGAGACAAATGTGCTCTAAAGTGCAATATCCACCTCAGTATAACTTATTCCATAGAGTTAATCAAATCTCATCCCCTTTGGCTGATTTTGATAACTTGCAAGATGCAAAATTGAAAATAATGTGTACTACCCATTACATTTATATGCTTATAAAATGCATTAGTGGAAACCTTCCTTGATATTTCCGATAGATGGCTAGTTATTCGTTCTTTAAATTTTTTATTAGACTTACCCACATAGTAGGATACACACTGTGCATAATAAATGACATTTTTAGTATCACATGTATGATGCCCGTGCACTGGCCCAGTAATCAAGAAGCCTCAGTCCTCACCATTAACACCAGTGAGGGGCGTCCACATTGGGAAGGGTAACAAATACACACACAGTAAAGTACAAGTTCCCTTAAGAGCACACAGAGATCACAGTCAGTCTGAGGCTGGTTTCTCTCTTTCTCTCCAGATCCCCAATAAGACTCCCCACTGGCACAGCTATAGAGTGGGGTCCTTAGCCAGGGTCCCAAGCCAAGTCCTCCTAGCACTCTCTCTGTCCAGCCAGTGCTTCGTGTCCCTGCCCAAGTAGCTGACACACACACACACACACACACACACACACACACACACACACACACACTTTGAGATATGATTTATATACAACCACACAGACACTCCTGGGGAAGGCTGGCACAGGTTCCCCAGCTATGCCCCTTCCTGCCAGGCTATAAGGTAGTAGTCACAGCCACCAACCACTAATATCAGCTACTAATAAGGCCTTTACCAAGGGGTGTCCAGTTATTACTGTGTAATATTATTATTCCAAATGGTAAGTGTGACCAGAACTTTTTAAGGCTTATTGGAGTGGCTTGTCCAGTATAACTATATCCATGCAATGTACTTTAGAGCTTAAATTATCTCTACACAAAACAGCCACAGTTAAAAGGTTTATAAATATTTAATAATAAATAAAAACACAAGACAATACTTCTTACTACACAGTGCTAGTCAAGAGTTCAGCGATCACAGGAAAATGCTTAAAATAATACAGTAAAATAGTTCTGACATCAGTACAGAAAACAACTAGTCTAATCTTCCTATTTCCTAGCTATTTCTAAGAGAGACACTAAAGTCTAAGATTCTGCTTACATACAGACACAGGCAGAGTGCTGGTGAGTTGGACATTCTCAAGACAAATGCAAAATGCTCTGTCTCTGTCTCTGAGAAAGTCCATTAAATTGATAATACATCTTGCTTACTCATTTTAGATTACACCATTCTTAACAATTCTCTGGTTTCCCAGGCTAACAGAAACTCTACATTAACATTTCTTAGTAAGCTTGCACCTGGTCAGGAAACTACAGCAATTAAAGACATTACATGTGTAAAATCTAGCAATTAACTCTACTCTCAAAACAATAGGAAGAATTCCTTCATCCAGACATCTTGGCTCCAAGTTTTGAGATCAATCAATTATACAATACTTTACTTATCAGCTTTCCTCCAGCACAGTGCAATGTGGTTACATTTTTGCAGTTCAACATCCAATGCACTCTTTTTACATTTAAGGGAACAAGCCTGTGGCTTATATTAATATTTACAAATGACAGAATTATCTACAAAATTCTATCTAGCTAGGCTGGCAGCCTTCTTATTATCTTCACAACATGTTACAAACAATCTTAGATTGACTTCATTTTTCAAGATCAGATGTATTACAGTATCACCTGTAGAAATATATTTGCAATATGCACATCTAAAGTATTTACTGGTGCCATGCTTGCAAGAAGTAAAATTTTAAGAAGTTTTAGTCTGCTCCTTATAACCTAAATATTTTTTTTTAATTTGTATTTCTCTTGTAACCAAATTTCAAAGTGTTGGCTAAATTTATCTGAAGTTCCAGTACCCGTTCAACCATTGGCCAATATTTTTTAATTATATTCTGTATTTCCTTGGTATTGTATCCATAAGTTAACATGCATCAATAACAATTATTGGTTCCTGACTTGTTAATGAATGTACTCTGGGCAGAAAAAATATGTTCGTACATGTTAGAACATTCATCTATTATTTTTTATGTATACTTTGAACTTTAGAGGGTTTATATCTTCACTGTACAAACTGTCATTAGCAAGCGGGAAGTTGGGAAGTCATCCACCCCTGGTAACTATTATATTGACAACACACCCCTTAGAACTGACCCAGTAGTCATGAACATAGGGATACACACAGACAGTAATCTAGCCTTTGACCATCACATGTCTACAGTATTGAGGAAATCATTCTATGTTGCACAACTTATAAACAAAGGTATGGCATCTAAGTCCAAGGAAGCCATTGTTCCACTGTATTCAGCATTCATCAGACCTATCATTGAGTACAATGTCAGCTTTGGTATGTACCTAACCAGGCATATCCAACAACTTGAACATCCTCAGAGGTTCCTCACTAAAAGAACGCAAGACATAATTAAAATGTCCTATGCAGACCGCCTCAAGGCCCTATCCATTTATTCTGTCTCCTACAGTCTTTTGAAGGGAGATCTATGCCTGGCATACAGGGCATTGTAAAACCGAACTCTGATGAACCTCCTGTATATCCACAAAACAAACAGCACCAGAATTATCCATTCTAAAGACTTAAACCTTGCTGTGATATAAATAGGACCTGCTCGAGAGACAGGTATGTATCCCAGAGACTACCCCATCTCTGGAACAGGCTCCTCATCCATGTGAAGCAGTGTTCTTCCCTAACTTAATTCAAGTGCAACTTGGACAACTGGATGAGGAACAGGAAATTCATCCCAGGTTTGGCTCCTGTGTCTGTAATGGACATAGGCAGTCTGTAAATAGTTCATCTTCCAGGCCCTGCATGTAAATGTTTCATCTCCCAAGTCCCTGCTTACACTTAGCAAGGGTATCAGAACTTGTCAGAGACTGGGATGCATGGCTAGGCTTAAAAAGCCTAGTAAACACCTATGAACCTATGCATACCATGGGACATGAAGGACTACAAGGTAAGAACTACTGCACTGTTATGTACTCTAGCCTATATTCACAGGGCAAAGCAAGGCTAAGGTGACACTACTGAGGGTGATCCAGGTCTGCAGCCTGATATAAGTGGCTTTTGAAGGTCTGACAGTGAAGCCAACATACACACACACACACATACACACACACACACACACACACACACACACACACACACACACACACACACAACTCAATTCTCAATCTCAGGACATTGACTTTCTCCATTTCCCTTCTGAGTGGGCATAATCCACTGCCTGTGGTTAAAGTATAACCTCACATACTGCCCTCCCAAAGATGCACAACACAGAGGAGGGCCATCCCTGAAAATGGGGATGTATAGTGACTGACAGCACCAACGCCACTGCTACTACTGGGCCTGCACTCGTGGGCTAGCCCAATGCATCTGATTTCACATACCTACTGTATGACAGAATAACAGTGTTACATAGCACTGACTCCTGTCACAGCCTGTTTCAGGAATTTAGGCAACTCTTGGCTCAACCAACAGATATGAAGAGTTATAATCAGAGATCAGCAGATAGACACAGATGCAAATTCACATGCTGAAATGGAGATGATACATGTTATGTATGGGCTTTGGAAGGATGTGGCTAGCAAAGCTGTGACATCTGTGACATCTTGGAGGCAGGTATGATGGTATAATCATTTTAATTGTGGTCATTGGTGGCAAATGTAGCATCCCTGACCACTTCATTGTGGATGTCAGGAAATGCCTCCATTGGTGGTTTGTGCCCCAGTACTGGCCATGGTCATGGATGTACCCATACCCATGGAGACTGCACTAGTAACTGAGTAGTAGCACACTCATACCAACACTAGAGCTGATCATGTCTCAAGGCCATTCAAGGTGAGTGTGTTTCATGGGCAGTCTTCCTACATGTCCTGTTCCACCTGTTATGATGTGCCCATGCCCAGGGAAAACATCTGGCCAGCATTGTCTACACATTGCTAGTATCTTGTGGTATGGCCCTCTAGTGCCTTCTTCACAACTCCCCATCTCAATAGCCACACTGCACAGACCCATAGTGGCACCCCTTACCCACTCAATGGAGGAGATAATTTTTGACACTGACAACACCCTCCTCATGACCTCCATCTCTTCATTCATTGCACATTACCTCCCCATCCTCTGGTAGTGTAGACAGCCCTATAGCAGTGTACCCTCAGCACCTGTGCAAATGATGATGGCTGAAACCCTCACTACCCTCCTTTTTGTATGGTATATGTGGAGGTGTCTGATGCACAATGTGACTCAGCCATGCTCAGCACAGCATAACTGTTAGATAACACTGCATGCATCACTTTGTTCTGTGTGACACTGAGCTGCCACTATGCACATGCTGGGGCTCATAGAGGTGACCTAGCCACTACATTTTCACCTGCACTGCCATATAATGTACACAGTGACATCTGGAGTGTTGTGCAGCCACTGCTTGTGGTACACTGACACCTCTGTTGTGTTAAAGTTACTGGATTATGTGCTCATGCTTGCAGTCTTGCAATGGATCCTTCTACCGTGGTAAAGGAGGATCCCTGTAATGCTGGTTGGCTTGTTTCCAAACGTTCATGACATAGATTATGCAGCATACTGCAGAAAGCTCAGAGGCTGTGAAAAAGGCTTACCTCAATGCCTCCTGGTGTGTCTAAGCAGTGGGACCAGTATTTAAACAGATGGAATACACTCTTTGCTACATTCATGATTTGGGCATAGATGATGTAATACTGCTCTTTCACCTTGCTTTATGGGTTCTATGTGGGCATTATCAGTGAGGAACCCAGGGCTATCCTGCATCACCTGCAACACAAATGGGGCATAGGAAGGAGAGATGGGGGTGGAGCATGTGCATGTACTGTTTACAGCTCTGGATATATGGGTGCACAGATTTACCTGTACTTACCTACATGGCGGCCCTGTGATATGTAACATGCAGGAAACAATAATACAGTTTATTTTGTACATCATATGTGGGAATCATGGATGCTGTCAGGGTGCTGTGTAGATGCACAGGTTATTAGCCCCTGTGCATTACACATTACCTAACAGTAGATGGAACAGTTGCCCTGCCCACTGGTCTCATGCTGTTTAGGGGTACTGGATGGGGCCTTTTTTGCCACATATATGCAGTCTATGACTCCCAATACTTTTGAGAGGTGGCCAATATCGCCAAAGTCGTGCATGATGCTGGCTTTTCCCCTCCTGGGTTGGAAAAAAAGATGCTCTCCTCCACATGCGGCAGCCACTTACTAAGAACTAGTTTAAAAATTCTACAGAGGGATGCCTGAGCTATATCCAGTATGTATCTTGCTCAGCACAGGAAGATCCCTGAGGTAGTATAGCATGCATTACACATACATTGGTACCCACAGATACAAGAAGTCCACACATCACTCTAGTTTCAGTATATGGGCTATAACCAATGCCCATATGATATCTCTGTCCACACCAAAGTGGTGCAGTAGCTCCTGATCAGTAAGCTGGTGAGTTATTAACCTCTGTTGGTACAACTTTCCTAGGCATGTACAGCCAGATCATGCACCCTCAGGACCACTGAACTCAGTAAATACTGCAGCACTGTCATCACTGATGATACATTCTCACTCTTACAGCAATGACATTTTCCACATGTTTTTTGCATTTTATTTAGATGGATCCTCCTGTGTGGCTTTCTGTCTGATGACTATGAATTACATCCTATTCATTTGCATGTCATTATGCACTCATTAGACTGTACCTTTTCATTTACATCTCATTACATGCATGGTCTTGATTTTGGTGCATATACATGATCTGTACTTTACAGTTTGACTATGAATACACCCCTTGATCCTTCACAGTCAGTAAATAACTGTTACCATGTTTTTTTCAGTTTGCAAGCATTTTTCATTCCCACAGTATTTTCAGTAATTGCTTTGTATTTAATTTGAATTTTAACAAGAAGCTTTACATGGGCAATCCTCCAACAAAGCTCAAAATCTCTTTTCTGTCTTTATTTTTCATCTTCTATCTATTGTAGTATGCCTTAATGTCCTGTTTTAAAATTTTCCATCTATCTTACAAATAAATTCTCCGTCCAATATCCTTATATTGTTTTCTTCTTTTTTGCCTTTGGTAGCATGCATTTCCTTCCATTTTGTAATGCTATGTATCTCTTCACTGTCTTTGCCCTGCCTTACTTTTCTAATGCTCTTACATACTTTTCTCAGATTTGTCCTTCAGCAAATGTCCTTCTTTTAGCAAATCCCAAGTTTTTTCTTGGCCCAAAGACAAAACACAGTTGAGACTTGAGAAGCCGAATAGATCATCGGACAATTTACCTAGGTCCTCTACAAGCACTGAGCAAGAATTCAATCACAACCTCAGTGCCTGCGATACAGGACGATACAATGGGTCCACGCTCAAACACAGTCGTGGTAGAGGCACAAATACATAAAGATCCCACTTCGGACGTCGTTCTGAATCTTAGTAAGGACAGTCCAGTTACTACTAGGAGGCATGATACACGCAACAAACAACTTTCTATCGACTCTTTTGTCATCCAATCTGAGGATGAATTACTTGGCCTAGGTGAAGGTTTGCCTTCTTTTCCCTTGCCTTACAAACCTCACGAAAGGAGGACTTGGTCACCACAAATAAGGGCAAGCAAAAGGAAAAACACAGAAGACAACATGCCATCAACAAAGAAGGTATGGCGAACAAAAACTTGATTGATTCTAATGACTTTAGTGATAATGTTACCACAGACCATTTGGTCGTCAATATTTCTAATTACACTTTGAATGCTTTTGAGACCTCCGTCCTTAATAAGGGACTTGGTTTCATTCCCTCAAGTTGCAATGATGTCACGGACATCATTGTGGATGTCAAGTTATTTACGAGAAATCTTGCCCTGAAGTTGCTGTATGGTAAACAAGATGAACATTCCACTAATAATTTTAGACCCTTTAGTAAACCATCACTGTTCATACCTCAACAGCATCCCTTATTAGAAGCGTTCGAACAGGCAGTTGAGAAAGATTTATTTGAGCTATATAATGATATGAGTGCGAAACCACACTTTTTCAATTTAACATCGAATGAGAAACAGGCCCTCAACAGCTTGAGAGATAATGATACCATTGTCATTAGACAAGCGGACAAAGGGGGTGCTGTTGTAGTAATGGACAGTTTTCAATATATTGAAAAAATGCATCTTATGCTCTCTGATGGTGACACTTATTTACCTTTACCTAATTATAAGTTGAATACTCTTATAAAAGACGTACATGCCATGCTTTATGACTTGTTGTTATCTGATGTTATTGACAATGATTTGTATTCTTATTTCTTGATTGACAAGCCTTTGGTACCATCGTTTAGGGGGCTTCCAAAAATACATAAGAATACCTTTGATCCACCTTTGCGCCCCATTGTGTCCAGTCGAGGTTGGCTTACAGAACCCCTATCGATTTATCTCGATAAAATGTTAAAACCTATTGTTTCTGAAGTCAAACATATTTTAAAGGATACGACCAATTTTTTAAATAATTTGGCAGTTTTCAACCGTACATCTTTCTCCTTTGGTGATTACTTGTTGGTTACCTAAGACATGAAATCCTTATTCACGTCTATTCCTAATGACAAAGGTCTGGAACATGTCAGAGCGATACTCACACGTAGCAAGTTGACACCCCATATTGTCAATAGATGCATGTCCCTTCTTGAGATTACTCTTGAAAATAACGTATTATGCTATCAGAATGAATATTTTTTACAAATCATGCTAACTTGGTGTTGGCACAATGGGAGTACAATTCTGTGTTTAATGATGATCCTGTTTTTTCTAATCATCTGAGATTTTACAATAGATTTGTGGATGACGTGTTTCTTGTATGGGGAGGAACGGTCCAACAACTCTTAGATTTTGTCAAATACTTAAACGCGTCCACAGATTTTCTCAGCTTTGAATGCAACTACTCCACAGTTGACATAGATTTTTTGGATGTTAAAATCATTATGGGTGACCATGGTTTTGACACTGAACTTTTCAGAAAGAGTTGTTGGAAGAACAACCTATCTACAGAAACATAGTTAGGAATCAAACAACAAGGGTTTCTAAGTTGACATCAATGCATACAGCTTACCATCAACACAAAGCTTGTTTAGCTAGAAATTTTATATCTAGGGGATACAATAAGAAACTAGTACTCGAGGCGATTTCTGAAGGTGACTCTAGCAGAACCAATGAGGGAGCCCCTATAATTACCAGATCTAACATTCAATCGGATCAACTGAGGTTGAGACATACACCCAATATCAATAGAATTATTATCCCTTACACCAACAGAAACAACCATGTTCTTCATATTTTTGATAAACATTGGAATCTACTGATGATAGATGAAGGTATCAGATCTCTGATAGACACTAAACCTAGGGTAGCTTATAAGAACATGCTTTCGTTGAATAGGTTACTTTGCTACGACAGGACTTATATTCATACACTAAATACTCATAAACCAGGCACCTTTGCCTGCCACACATGTAACCAATGCAAATACATTGCCAACTCCTGCACATACACACATCCTATAACAAACAGGACATACACATTCAAACATCATGCTACTTGCAGATCTACCAACTTGGTATATTTAGCTGATTGCCAAGTCTGTGAGAAATTTTACATAGGGATGACCACTAGATCCCAGAACATGTTTATGCCATTACCAAGATGAACATGTTGAATGCACACATATTTAAGTTCCTGGTTCTTGAAATAGTCAATATTGATGGCAGGTTAGGCAACATAAAAAACAGGATAGAGGAGAGAGAAAGTAAATGGATCCTGAAACTTCAAGCCCACAGATTTGGGCTCAATGATAGGTTTACCATCAAGCCTTTTTTAGCTTCCAGACCTCTCAAGCATTAATACTTTCATGCAATGTTTTTATTAATGTGATGTTAAATGTTTGTTTGTGTTTTTATAGAGTTGCCTCTTTAAGGTATTGTGACATCATGATATACACAGGTGTATTTAATGACTCACCTTCTAAATTGTTTTTTATGTCTGATGACTATCTTCTGCAGTTCGTTATTGTTTTACAATAAACGTGGATTTTATTCATTCATTATTTTGGATTTCATCATTTTACGTGAAGAATCTGTTGGACTTGTTTGTATGGAATTCGTGATACAGCCCATGTTGCACTCTTTACTTTTTTGTTTGTGAAATGTCCTTCTTTGTTATGTTGTGTTTCTAACATTATCCTACAATAAGCAATACAAAATGCAACAGCATAAATGACCAGCTGTGTTATGTTTAGTTCACCATGCTTTTTCTCTCTACATAATGACTCACTCTCTACTAACGAGATTGGTCTAAAATCCCACAATATTCTAAAAAACAATTCCATGATTTCTTCTCCCAGCACTTCCGGCACACTGTATACTCATGCTAGATAAACGTAAAAATATACTTTTTATCATTTGAACACTTTTATTTAATGACGTATTGTAACATTTCTGCCGTTTCATTACTTCTCCCCTTTTGTTTGCAATACCTCTGCATACCTATGTTCTAATATTGTCTCTATCAAACTCCAAAATTTAGATTCTTTCTTTACTCTAATTTTCACTTTATCATCTTCCTTTCCCAAACTTTTCTTTTCTCTTGATTAACCCACCACCCTAATATTTTACATTCTCTTGTAACTATCTACAACTACTTTTGCATTTCTTTGTTCTCTTTAGCTATTAATATCATAACAGGTATGTAAGTAATTGACGTATACTGCGACCTTTGTTTGTTCCCCAGATCTTCACGTTTTCTCTGTACTACCATCGTATCCACTATATTCATACATACAGCAAACAAAAAGGACAGAATCAAAGGATCTGGTGGGCAGCAAGTGCGAAGAGGTTTGCAGGCATCTGTCTCAGATGTTCAGGGGAACCATAGTTGATTTTTTTCTGAGGGGCCTAGGGGAGTTTGTCCATTATTATTTGGGGAAGACGTTCCTACTATGGTTCTCGACTGTCATCCTGGGTCTGAGCCTTCTCAGATGTTATTCATGTTTTGTTGTTGCAGTCATTACACTTGGGTTATCTGCCTGCAGGTAGCCCTCAGTTGGCCCGAATACCAGAGTCTTAGGATTTCTGTGTCGGATGCTGTCGCTTCTTCCATGATGTCAGGTCATTGGGGGTATAAAACAGGCAACCGACACCATTACGTCAGTCTTTCTTGCTGAGGAGCCCGAAGCACAAGCAGTTCACAAGTGCCGGTCGGACGCTACCTGAAATTTTTGTTTTTCGAGTTTCAAACCTGAAGTCTTCTAAAGCTAAGTACCCCACTGGGGATCCTTTTTTCTTGCTCTAACCGATGTCAGAAAAAGTTAGCAATTGTTTTGCCTGTGGAAAGCAAATACCTCACAGAGATTTTTATTCTTACTGCGTCACCTGTTTAGGCCCTAACCACGATGTCCCTCACTGTTGGTTTTGTGCCTTAACACCCAAACCATTCATCATCGGGCTAGCTTTATTGCTAAATTCTTTCGCTCTCATTCTCCATATTCAGAAGTGGCTTTGATAAGCCATTCGACTACTGATCTTCCAAAAATGATGTAAAGATAAAGACAGAGACAGACCGCATAGGTCCAAAACTGCCGACGATGCTTCCATTAAGGTAGTCGCCAGTCCTGCGGTACTCAGTGAGGCGCCTTTGCAGCCCCTGATGCCTGCTTGTACAGATTCACAGGCCTCTGCTGAGATTCATTCAGAGTCCAATATGCCACAAGATTATTCCTCGACTATGGAACCTGCGGTTGTCTCTACCTTGGATGGGTCAGGAGCCACTGTGCAGGCATCGGCTTCTGAGGGTTTATTCCTACCTACCAATGTTCGAATTAAACTGAAGACTTCGTTTTTAGCTAAAACTACAGAGTTTCTTAGGCCCAGAGTACACACTACGCCTAGAAAACAGACGACCAAAGTGCATGCTCAAACTCCCATGCCACAAAAACAAATGCTTAGAATGGCTGAAGACCTTGTTACCCTAATTAGGGGAAGCCAGCCTTCACCTGCTAACAGACAAAGAATTGAGTTTCAATCTTATTCTACAGACCAGGAGTCTGATTACTCTGAACCTTCTGATTATCAGGACATGCCCTTATCAACCTGTGAGGATTCAGATGCAGAGGAATCCATTCCCTTTGCCTCCCCTCCAGAGGATTTTTCTTTTGGTGAAACCTTGCATACTTTAAGAGAGCATTTCTGCTGGGAATGCCAGGACTATCCTCAGTTCAAAAACAAACTCAGAGAATTTTTAGAGTTGCCTCAGCACAGGCCTGTAGCTATACCCCATGTACTGGATGTTGTAGATGATGTCTTCATGGAATCCAGTCTTACTCCAGACACTTTACCCCTGATCCCTAGAAAACCTGACAGGTATCACAGAGTACCTGATTCTCACAAATTTCTCTTCAAGAATCCTACTGCGGATCCAGAGACCATTTCCCGGGGACCTAAAGGTATTAAGGCTACTGCAGCCAAAAACTCTACCCCTTCAGACAAGGATTCCAGAGTTTTAGACAGATGTGGTAAGAAGGTATATACATCTGCAACTCTTGACATCAGGGCATTGAATTGCCAGTTTCACATGTTGAAGTACCAGCAACATATTATGGAACTATTAAACAAAAAATGGGGTTACTTTCAGATTGTGCAGAAAATAAATATTTACAAGATTTAATGCATTCTGCAACCCAAGTTAGAAAGCATACTTTGCAGTGTGGCTTTGATGCCCTAGAAGCATCTTGCAGGGCTTCGGTCACTAGGTCTGCACTGAGAAGGCATGCTTGGCTGAAGGAACAAACATTGCCAGATCATGTCAAAACAAAATTACTAGATGCTCCTTTAAATAAAGACTGTTTGTTTGGCGCCAAAGCAGAAGAGGTTCTTAAAAAGATGGAAGAAAAAGCTAAATCTGTCCAAACTGTTAAATAAGTCTTACAAGTGCAGCCACCTAGATTCAGTAGGGATTGGCCTTCTAAAAACTGAACCTTTCCAGCCCCTTCCAGGCCTTCTCAGTCCAAACCCAGGGGAAACAGGCCACCAAGTCTACAGTCTCAGGGTATGCAGAGATCTAAACAATGGAGTGCTCCTACCTCAAAAACAGGGAGTGATAAGCCGCCCCCTTATGGAAAAAACTCACAATGACTTTTCAATTATCCTTCCCAGCCCTGCCCAATTACTTGTGCCCCTAGGAGGAAAACATGCCCTTCATGCAAAAAAACGGATGTCCATTACTCAGGACCGATGGATGCTAAATATTGTGTTCCAGGGGTACAGATTCTACTTCCATTCACTGCCAACTCCAAGCGGGTTTCCAGACCTTCCTCCAAACCAGTGGGCAGAGGCTCAAAAGTGAGTACTTTCCCTGCTCAATATCAGAGCTATTCAACCTGTTCCAGTAGAACAAAGGGGGCAGGGTTTCTACTCCAGACTTTTCCTGGTGCCCAGAAAAGAGGGCTCTTGGCACCCAATCCTGGATCTATCAATTCTCAACATCTTTTTGATGGTCCCAAAATTCAAGATGCTTACCCTGCAATGGCTTCTCTGTATGCTAGCCAAGGATGCCTGGTTAGTCACTCTAGACTTAAAAGAAGCTTATCTGCACATCCCCATAAGGGAGTCATGCAGGAAATATCTACACTTCAGGGCAGGCTCTATGCACTATCAGTTCTCTGCACTTCCCTTTGGCTTATCTACTGCACCCAGAGTATTCACAAAGTGCCTGGCTCCAGCCATTACATATTACAGGCAGAGAAATATCCACATTTTCCCATACTTGGATGATTGCCTGATTCAGGCGGACAGTCAGGAATTGCTACTTCAGCACCTGGCATTTGTAAAAAGCCTTTTCACTTCATTGGAGTACACCATCAATGAAAAGAAATCACAATGGGTGCCTAGTCAAAAGATTGTATTCCTGGGAGCAAGCTTGGACACAACTTCCCAGATGGCATTTCTCACTCCAGAAAAACAGATCTATCTAACCAACTACTTCAAACAAATATCCACCAGAACCCTATCTGCAAGGAAAATACTGCAAGCCATAGGGTTCATGGCCTCATGTATTCTGCTAATTCCATATGCAAGACTGCATATGAGGAAACTTCAATGGTACTTAAAAAGTCTTTGGTGCCAACATCCTCAGGACCTGGAAACAATTATTCCAATCATACCATGTCTAAGGGCAGAGTTCCTTTGGTGCGCAGAAGCATGCAACCACAACAAGGGACTGCCTTTCACTCAACTCCCCACTGCTCAAACCCTGACAACAGATGCATCAGACTATGCATGGGGGGCTCACATGGTAGGCAAATGCATTTAGGGCCACTGGAGCCCAGGCCAAATTCTCCTGTACATCAATCAAAAAGAGATGCTAGCTGTACAGAATGCTCTGAAAGCTTTCAAATACCCAATCCTTCCAGGACAGCTGCTGATAAAAACAGACAGTTATGTGGTACATAAACAAGCAGGGGGGAACCCATTCTTACCCACTCTGCAGGTTAGCCATGGCCCTGTGGAACACAGCCTTGAGCAACTAAGTGCATCTACAAGCTCAATTCCTGCCAGGCAAACAAAATTCACTGGCAGATGACTTAAGCAGAAATCTCCTAGACCCACATGAGTGGAAATCAGAGCCCAACACCTTCAGCCTTCTAATCTAGAGGTGGGGGACACCAGAGGTGGACCTCTTTGTCTCTCCTGAGAACCACCAGTTGAGCAAATTCTGCACCAGGAACCCACACAGCAGGGCCTGGAAGGTGGATGCCCTATCCTTCCAATGGGAAACCTCTCAATTTATGCCTTCCCCCCTCTGCCCCTCCTCTCAAAAGTACTACTGAAGATCAAACAGGACAGGCCAAGGGCAATTCTTATTGCCCCAGACTGGCCATGTCAGCACTGGTACCCACTCTTACATAGTCTGACAGCAGTGCCACCCTGGCACTTTCACCAGACTCCTAGCCTGCTGTCTCAGCAGGAGGGACAGGTTTTGCATCCACATTTGCACACCCTAAACCTTGCAGCCTGGCTTATCCCCTGATTACACCACCAGTAACCCTCAACAAACAGGTGCTGGACATCATTCTTGAAGCCAGAAGGGCTAGTACTAGAAAATCCTATGCTGAAAAGTGTAAAAGATATTGTTCTTGGAATCAGTCTCGAGGAAGGGACACAGCAGTGCCCTCCTTATCTCTAATCCTTGGTTACCTAGCAGAGCTACTCCACAGAGGCCTATCCTCATGCATCTGCCATCTCAGCTTATTATAATACTGAGCCACCTCTATTTTCTCACCCTGTCATCAAACATTTCCTGAGAGGGGCTAAGAACATATGGCTCCCTAAGAGAGCACCCACCCCTGTCTGGGACCTTAACTTTGTACTGGAAAAGCTCACACTTCCCCCTTTTGAACCTGCTGCTTCAGCAGAGTTAAAATTCCTCTCTTGGAAAACAGCCTTGCTTTTAGCCATAACTTCATCAAGAAGAGTGTCTGAGTTACAGGCGCTAATGGCTGTGGAACCCTTCATTAGTTCCCATGCTGACAGGGTTTCCCTCAGGACTAACCCGTCCTTTATGCCTAAGGTGGTGTCCAGTGTGGCTCTAAACCAATCCATCCATTTGCCAACCTTCTTACCTAATCCTCAGAATAAAGGGTAAAGGATCCTGCACTCCTTGGACGTGCACAGACAGCTCAGGTTCTACCTTGACAGGACTAAACCGTACAGAAAATCTGACTAGCTGCTTATCAGCTTTGCTACAAGGGCAGAGGGCAAAGCCATTTCAAAACAAACAATTTCTAAATGGATAGCACACTGCATCCATTTCTGCTACAAGCACCATGGAAAACCGATCAGAACACATTCCACTAGGGCTATTTCCACCTCTACAGCATTTCTCAGGGGAGTCCCTACCAGGGACATCCTGGAAGCTGCAACTTGGAGTTCTGTAACCACCTTCACCAAGCATTACCACTTATCTATTTTTCTAAATCCAGAGCTGGATTTGCTACAGCAGTCTTAAAAAGCCTGCTAGCCAGCCCTAACACTTCTTGACTGCCTCCACTCTTCCTCAGCTTTGGGAATCAACCTAAGTGTGATGACTGCAACAGTGAAACATGAAGAGCATAGTACAGTTGTGTACATTTACCATAAATGTAGATGTTCGAGTGTATTCACTGTTGCAGTCCTGGTTTTCCTCCCTCCAGCCCCCTGGTTTTCTCTATCCTTTCTACCTCTCAACTCTATGGCCATTTTTAATGGCAGTGGTATTTACTTTTTACTGGTGGTGTTCCCCACTATATAATAGCTTCCTGTTTGGGGGGCTCCTGACATCTGGAGCAAGAAAAACTGATGTAATGGCATTGGCTGCCTGTTTTATACCCCTGACAATGTGACGTCATGGAAGAAGTGACAGCATCCAATGCAGAAATCCTAAGACTCTGGTATTTGGGTCGACTGAGGGCTACCTTACAGGCAGATAACCCAAGTGTAATGACTGCAACCGTGAATACACTCGAACATCTACATTTATGGTAAGTGTACACAACTGTACTTTTTTTGGAGGGGACATTCCCTTAAAAAAAAACTTAACCATGTTTCTTCTGCTCTTAGGGATCCACAAAGTGACTGGCAGGACTATACTCAGGGGCTATTTAGTGCTTTAATGTCCTTAAAGCCTCCTCTTTTGTCCTCTCCTCCCTTTAAAATGCCTAGACAACAGGATTCTTCTGAGGATGAGTCAGATTCTGATGATGAATCCCTGACTTATTCTACTCAAATTCCTTCTCCGAGGATTCTGCAGTATTGTTTACATATTATTAATACTTGTTTCTTTCAGAATTTATTTCAGTATTTCTTGCACACTGAGTTGCACTTTGCATCTTGTATGTATATGTATATGTATATTTACTTTTTTTGTCTTGTTCTTAATAGTTGCAAGTATGTCGTTTGTCTTGTTCTTAATAGTTCTATGTATGTCATTTATGTAATTCATACTTGGAGAGTCACTGAAACTGGAGTCAAATTCCTTATATGCATGCATACTTGGCCAATAAATGTGATTCTGACTCTGATTCTTCTTTGGACTATGGGTCAGAGGAGGAGGAATCTATTAGTCCAGATGTTCCTTTTGAGAAATTTCCTTTGGGGACACACTCTCTAGGATGATGGATTTCTTTAAGTTGGATTGTTCTCAGGTCTCTGATATCCATAAGAGGGACCATGAGTTGCTGCAGTTGGACTCCCCTAAACCTGCGGCTATTCCTCCTCTTTTGACTGCCTTGCTGGATGCTTTTTCCAATGCCTCTCATGAGCTTGATTCACTGCCGCCTGCTCCCAAGAAATTTGACAGGTTTTATAGGGTGCCTGAGGATTGCTATTTTTTTTAAATAAATGTCCTGCTGCTGACCCCTCTGTAGTGGCTGTAGCCTCTGATAAGCAATCTCAATTGCTTCCTTCCTTCCTTCACCCAAGTTATTGCCTTCTGGCAAAGACAGCAGAGCTAAGGAAAGGCTGGGTAAGAAGGTTTAAACTTCTGCTATCCTAGCTTTTAGGGCTATTAATTATCAGACCCATATGTATAGGTATGTGTTGGCTCTTCTTTCTCAGGCCTGTCAACTTATTTCTGATTTTCCAGACTATGAGGGTAAAACTTCTGTTCTTTCATTGCTAGGGACTTCCTCTCAAGTTGTTCATCATTCTATTAAATGTAGTTATGATGCGGCAGATGGCTCTTCTAGGACTGCTGTTTTGGTTCAGTGATGAGGAGGAATTCTTGGCTTAGGCTTTATCCTCTACATGATGATATTAAGGCTAAGACGATGGAATCTTCTCTAGAATTGAAGGTTTTGTTTGTGGAAGTTGCTGCTGGTTTGTTTAAGTCCCTTCAGGATAAGGGTAAGGACTTACAGAAGTGTTTGTTTCTCCTGTACCTAAATTTCAGAGAAACTACCCCGCTAAGTCTGCCTTTGTTCGTAGGCAATCTTGCCCTTCTACTAAATGTAAGAAGAGTGGCAAAATTGCTCCTCCTGCTATGGCTCCTCAGTTTTCATGGACTCCGCAGCCTTCCTTTCCAAACAAACTAGGTGTTGTTTGACTGTCCATCTTTTCCCAGCCACATTCCTCTTTCATTTCGTCTTTCTCTTCCTGTTTGGCTTCAGATCACTCAGGCTTCTTGGGTTCCATCAGTCATTCATCAGGGTTACTTCATGGTGTGGAAATCCCGCTTCCTTTTATGGACATTCCTCAGCCTCCTCAGGAATGACTTCTTTTTTTCCCAGAGGTTCTTCACACATCTCTTGACTCAGGGTACTATTCAAGAGGTGCCTGTGTCCCAAAGGGTGAAAGGATACTACTACAGACTGTTTCTAGTAGCCAGGAAAGAGGGCACTTGGAGACCTCTCTCATCTAAACACTTTTATAAAAGTACCTTCCTTTTGGATGTTGTCCCTTCATATTCTGTTTCCTCTCTTGCTCCCTCAGGCCTGTATGGTGTCTGAATCTCAAGGATGCTTATCTCCATATTCCGATCCATCCTCTTTTCATCATATTTTTGCATTTCTCTGTTGCTTCCTGGTATTTTCAGTTTTCTGCTTTACCCTTTGGCCTTTGTAGTGACCCATTGTTTTTCACCAAATGCCTTGCTCCTGTGATTGCTTTTTGCAGGCTTCAAGGGATCCAAATATTTCCTTACTTGGGTGACCTGTTGTTTCAGGCATCCACTCCAGAAACCCTTTTGCAAAATCTTCATTTTGCTAGTTCCCTTCTTCAGAGTCTGGGAGTCACTATAAATTTCAAAAAGTCTTCATTGATTCTTTCTCAGGATCATGTTTTTCTGGGTTACATGATTTAGATGGTGTCAGTGATGGCTTCCCTGCCCCCTCCAATGGCCTTAACTCTTATTTCTTTCTTTCATAATCTTCTTCCTCTGATTTCCATTACACCAGGGAGTTTCTTAGAGCTCTGGGTTTCATGGCATCCATCATTCCAATACTCTCTCTGACCAAACGTCACATGAGAAAGTTTCAGTGGTTTCTGGTCAGTGTGGCTTCAACATGCACATCCTCTAGACTTTGTAGTTCCTCTTCTTCCTTGTTTCAGACAGGAACTTCACTGGTAGATTTGGCAGTTGTCTCTGAATCCAGGGATCCCTTTTCATTCCCCTCTTTCCTCTCAGGAATTGTTCACAGATGCTTCAGACATGAGATGGGGGGGGTGACATTTGGCTCCCTAAAAGTTCAGAGTGTGTGGTTGCCTTGTCAGTAGAAGGAGCACATCAATGTCAAAGTGATGAGAACTCTTCTGCTGGCTCTTCAGGCCTTTCATCCTCTTTTCTCTCCAGGTCTTCAAGGTATTCACAAACAATACCACAGTGATGTGGTATATCAGCAAACAGGGAGGAATGAGATCTTAACTTCTTTGCCGGTTGGCACTTCTAGTATGGGATCTTGCTGTCAAGTATCAAGTGACTGTTCAGGCAGTTTATATCCCTTCCAGTCAGAACATTATGGCAGACACTCTGAGCAAGTCCTTAACTCAGTCCCATGAATGGATACTTCACAGGGATATGTTTCTGGACATTATCCACTAATGGGGTACTCCTCAAATAGATCTTTTCGCCTCCCCTCTGAAGAGACAACTTCCTTTGTTTTGTGCCAGAGTCCCAGATCCTCTGGTATAGAAAGTGGATGCCCTCTAATTTTCTTGGAAGGGGTTGTTTCTTTATGCATTCCCTCCCCTTCCTCCCATTCTGAAAGTCCTGTTCAAAATTCAACAAGGTGCCCCCAAAATCTTGTTGATGACTCTTTTTTGGCCATGACAGCACTGGTTCCATCTTCTTCTGCATTTAGCCAGGGGCAGTCATCACAAGTTACCTCACAGGGTGGATCTACTCTCACAAGGCAAGGGATCTTTCATCCATCCACACCTGTCCACACTTCAACTGACACTGTGGGTGATAGGATTTTGATTCCTCATAGACACCATTTTTTCAGAGAACATGTGGCAAGTCCTGCAGGAGGCCAGGAAGCATAATACTAGGAAATCCTACCTATCCAAATGGAAGAGGTGTTCCATTTGGTGCCTCTCTTGTAACCTGCACCCACTTACTGTGGGTGTTCCTTTGGTTCTCTCTTATTTGTGTGAGTTGCTCAATGCTGGTTTGGCCTATTCTTCTATTAAGGCCCACTTACCAGCTATCTCTGCTTGTCTGCCTTTTTCTCCTCCTTTAGCTTCTAGATTTGAGGTGAAACAATTTCTTAATGGCTTCCTTAATATTAGACCTCCCAGGAAGCCTGTTCCTCTTTCCTGATAACTTAATTTTGTTTTGGAGAAGTTAACTCAGGCTCCTTTTGAGCCTGCTGCTTCAGCTTCCTTGCAACATTACTCCCGGAAGACTGCTCTTTTGTTAGCTCTTACTTCTGCCAGACTGGTGTCTGAGTTACAGGCCCTCATGGCTTGTCCTCCTTTTTTGATCTTTCATGAGGACAGTGTGTCTTTGTGCACTAACCCTTCTTTAATGCCTAAGGTGGTTAATGAGCTTTCACTTAACCAGTCTATTAATTTGCCTACTTTTTCCCCTCTCCACAAACTGACAGTGAGAGTGTGCTGCATACTTTGGATGTGCATCGGCAACTCAGGGTTTATTTGGATAAGACTAAGACTTTTAGAAAATATGATCAGTTATTTGTTTCTTTTCATCCTAGATCTTTGGGACACTTGCTTTATCCAAGCAAACTATTCCTTCGTGGATTTCTAAGGTTATTTCTTTTTGTTACACTTTTCATGGCAAGAGCCTTACCTCTTCAGTCAAGGATTGTTCTACTAGAGCTGTGGCTTCTTCTGGTGCTTTTTCCAAGGACATAGATACTAATTCTATTCTCGAAGCAGCTACCTGGACTTCTGTGCATACCTTTACCAAGCACTACAAGTTGGATGGTATCTCTGGCCTTCTAGAGGACTCTTCTGCTCCTTCCCCGTCCTTAGTTTCCACTTGAGCTTTGACACTCTCCCATATGTTAAGAATACTGCAGCATAAAATGTAAGGACATATTACAGTTGTGTAAAATCTTACCATAACAGTAGATGCCCTTGCCTTCACCACTGCAGTATTCACTCACTCCCTCCTTCCCCCTATTCCTTTCCCTTCCTGGATGTATAGATTACCTCATGAGTTCCTTGGACTGGTGTTCTTACTGGGGCAATCAGTTCTGAGTATGGTAGGCCTTAATGTTACCTGTATGCCCTATGCCACACAAGGAGCTTTCGGTTGATGTTCCTCATATCTTGGAAGCCACAGGAGTCTTTGGTAGACTGGCCAAATGGCAGGCTTCCACAGCAGGGAATCTCATATGTGAAGAATACTGCAGCAGTGAAGGCAAGGATGACTAACATTATGGTAAGATTTTACACAACTATACTTTTATGTATATATTAAACACATTCATATTCTTTTTTCTTAATACAATCTCTTTTAATAGTTTAAAATTTTTCCAGGATTAATACTGTTGTAAGATTTTTCTGCAAAAGAACCAATTATTAACTCTCCCTGTCAATCGCTTATATTAATTCTTTCACATCTCTGTATAATCCAAATGCAGCTATTTCCTCTACTAAGTGTTTCACCATATTTTAACAAACATTTTCTTGCATTATTTAAGCCAACTTAAAATCCATATTTAATAAAGTTAATGTTTTCTATTTTTTATTTCTGTCATCTTTTTGATAAAATGCTATTATTCCATCTTACAACTTCTTTTCAATACCATTTTCCATATAGCCATTCATCTGACACTTTTTCAGCATAGTTAGCCGAAATTAGTCCCTATTTTCATAAAACTTATATTCAATACCCTTTACGCTCCAGTAAGAATTTCCACTTTAATGCTCTTGAAAGCATTTTGCATCTCTTCCACATCTTTCGGTCTTCTCCTCCTTTGTGTCTTTGTTTTTCCCATATTCTGTGTTCCCCTGTTTTCTTAAAAGTTCTGACTTACATAATTCTGCATATATATAAAAAAAAAAAGATATAACTTCTTGTATTCCTGAATGCTCTTACCCGGTTCATTAATTCTCCATTTTTTCCAGTTTTCCTTGCATAGCAAAATATATATTTGCTCTTTCCTATCAAACAAAACGGGTCTATATTAGAACATTCAAAGTTTCAAAACTTCAAATGTTCTAATATCGAACCCTATTCAGCGAAAGCTGAGAATATCGAAGCAACAGAAAACCGAATTTTTCCTAGGGAAAGAATTTGGTTGTCCATTTCTGTTGCTTCGGTATTTTCAGCACTTTGGTGGAAAGTTACGGGTCAGGTTCAGGTAAGTGTGTGATTGAGTATGGGTTAGGTATGTGTGCGATTGTGTGGATGTGACGTTTAGGGCGGGTTAGGTGAGTTAGGGTTAGGGTGCGGGTTAGGTATGTGTGCGATTGTGTGGATGTGAGGGTTAGGGCGGGTTAAGTGAGTTAGGGTTAGGGCGCGGGTGAGGTGAGTGTGTGATAGTGACGGACCTTCGGGTTAGGGTTTGGGTTAAGGTAAGTGGATAGTTAGTGGTGTGTGTATAGTTTAGTGTAGGGTTAAGTATAAGGTTTTAGATGTATGTGTGTGGATTGCTGTCTGTTTGGTGTGCTTGTGTTGTGTGTATGTGTTTTGGAACAGCAAATTTTTTCCCTAGGAAAAAATTTGCTGTTCTGTATGTTCGATGTTTTCAGCTTTCGCTGAATAGGTTTTGATATTAGAACATTTGGAGTTTTGAAACTTCGATGTTTTAATATAGACGTAAACAAAACATTTCGTTGGTATATTTTTAACATTCTTTTCATGCTTGTTTCATATATTTTTTCTTGCTTCTAAATATCTCTTATGCTGTCTTTTTTCTAAAGCCTTATTTAATGATTTTGCTTAATATCTTTCTTCCTTCCTTGTTCTGCTAATATTTCCTTCTTAAATGTGTATATTTCCACATCAACTTTTCTTTAAAAAACGTCAACTTTTCTTTAAACAAACTTATCTACCACCTTATAAAAGAATTATATGCTATTCTCATTCATATATAATCCTTCAGTAATCTAATAATATACTTATAGGCTCATTAAATGTCTTATTCTAACATTTCTGTATCAATTTTGATTAAACTTTTTCATACTATCTTTTCTTTTTCTGTTCTTCTCCAGTAATACATCATCTCAGTAGTATATGATCAGAAAAAAACTCAAAATTATTTCATAGTTTTATAATTACTGACTTCCTAATACATATTCAAGTCCTGTAGCTAGTGTACCATGAAAATATATTTTGCCATCATTTGCTTCACTTCCATTTTCCTGTGTGTCTTTTATACATATGATTTCCCCTTTTAATCTTAATTACAGTTAAAGTCTTCCTAACATTTAGTCTTTTGAGTTCTGTCTGCATAGTTATATAATATTTCAGGGGCAACTAACCCATTGGCACAAATGAAGTTTATCTGTCTGGGAATAGACTCATGCTACTAGTAGGGTTTTTCAGAAGAGATGGGATGAATCAGCCAATGGACAAATCTCCTTTCTATTCAGAGGATGAGGGAAAAACTTGATGCCTCGGCAACCAGGAGACGGGGATCCTCACAGTACATTTCAAGTTTAATACAGGGAGCAATGATGATATTGTGATGTCATTCCATTAGCTACTGCTACAACTAGAGTAATCAACTGTTGACAGGCTCTGTTCTCACTGCTCCTCATTAGAGCCTTTGCTCCTCAGGTCTAACAAAGAGTACTGTAGAGGTCAACCTCCCAAGGATTTGGTGGCCCATGTTCATAGGTTCATAGGTTCATAGGTAGGTACTAGGCTATTGGCTCTAGGGCCTATATAAGCCTAGCCAAATGGTACCCTGGCTTTTGCCACCCAAGAAAATTATTTTCCTGTGCCCCTGTCAAGCAGAGCCATAGAAGTGATCCCTGGGGTGAATTTCCTATCTCCCATCCAATCATCAAGATTTTTCTTGAAGAGTGCTAATGAGGAGCTTTGTTTGATATAAATAGGTAGTTTGTTCCAGAGTATGGGAAGTCTCTGAGACAGGAATCTATCCCTCCAGCATGTTCTGTTTATTGTTGTGACAAGGTTTAGGTCCCTAGAGTGTGTAACTCGGAGGGATTGGGATTTCTTTACGTGGAGCATGTCCAACAGCTCTCGGTTTGACATAGCTTTGTATGGTAGGGAGAGATCGCCTCAGTGTAGGCGATATGCGACAGAGTAAAGCTGGAGTTTTTTTAGACAGTCTGCATAGGGCATCTGTTTGAGGCCGATAATCCTCTTTGTGAGGTATTTCTGTGGCCTTTCCAGTTGTTGTAGATGTCTTGTGAGGTACATACCAAAAGGGGCATTGTACTCTATAATAGGTCTAATGAGTGATGAGTAGAGGGGAACAATGACCTCTTTTTTCCTGGATGAGAAATCTTTTGTGATGAGGTGTGCCACGTAGAAGGATTTCCTGACTATTGTGGCAATGTGATTATCAAAGGAGAGACTACTGTCCACCTGTGTCCCAAGGTCTCTTATCACACTTTCAGCAAAAGTTCACATTCCAGGTGCTCAGAAAGGAGCAATCTGGGAATTCAGAGACAGGCAAGCATGGAAGCTAGGAATAACAGCATGACACTGTATGGGGTCAGAAAGGGGTCGAGGTGGGAGTTGAGAAAAAGAAAGAAAATGGCATTCACAGCACAGCTGACTGGACCACTGTATGGGAAGTCATGTGATCCCAAGGACAATGGCATGCAGGTCACATGCCCAATACTATGCACATCCGCAAGCACATTGAATTGTCACATAGCTGCAACACAGGCACAGCTAGGAACATATATTAAGGCTACACAGCAAAGTGCTATCAGTTTTAGTATGTAAATGGGAAGGAAAGGGGGAGATGAGTCAGTCAGAATAGGGGAAGAACAAGCAAAGGAACACACAGAAGGACAATGGGATGGAAGAATGGGATAGAGGAGTGGGAAGAAGATATATCTTTCTGTGGACAGGTGGCCTATTTACTTTTGTATGAAGGTTAGAGGGGGAAGGTAGGGGAAAGGTGGGAATAGGAAGGTGGAATAGGGTTCACTGTAGAAACAGACACACAAATATAAATTATAGACAAAGAGTGACAAAGGCGGTAGGGACACAAAAGAAGTGTGTGACAACAGAAAGATATAGACTGACAAATGGTGAACAGCTGGTGATGGGGAGGTTTTGACAATGGACAGAGAATGGGTTGTGAGCACACAAGGGAGGTGAGCTCCAGTATTGGGGATAGGATCGGTAAGGATGGCTTGCCAAGCTGGCCCAGAGGCTAACCCACCCAGAACTCAGCCACTTCCATGGCTGACATCATGGGAGACTCCAGTGGTGGTCCAGTGGTTGCAGTCAGCTGGGCACATGACTCTAACCTCCACATGAGAAGGCACTACAGAGTGCCAATGCAAACACTAAGGCACTGGTCCACCTCAGTCTGCACTAACCACTGAACTTCATACTGGGTGACCCAGGAGGGCTCACACTGACACTCTCCATTGAGGACATTACACCACCCACTGACAAAGCAGCAATCGAGACCACCAGCAAGCCTTCCAGTTCACCTTCCACATGGTGACTTTCATCATCCTTCAAACAGGCAAGCCCCATAACTACCTGGTTCGTACATACAAACCTATGGGAACCCAGCATTCAGCTTCTGCCTCACATCTCCCTGCTAAGCAGTAGATCCTTCAGAAAAACAAAGAAAATAAATGAAAAACAAAACATGAAAACAACATAATGAAAAAAAGAGTCTGAAAGAATATGAATGAAGCTGATAGCATAGTAAACAGAGAATGACGTGCCATACATAACATCTGGCAGTGTATTAAAATATTGTTATATAGACCTATTCATCATCTGAAAGCTGGTAAGATACAGATTAAGCATCAGAACTTAAGTAAATGATGCTACATTGCAATTCTATATACAGAAGGACATCCACATGCAAAAACACACTCAAATTAAAATACGTGTTTACACAGACAACACTTACCTGTTCATAAGTAAGGGGTCTACAGATGGATTTACACAAGGTATAACCAACTGCCTACAAAAACTAAATATCCTCATAACCTTTGGGTATTACTTAGTATACAGTTGTCCCAATGCTTTCCTTGAAATGCAGTTGTGAAATCTATCACCTGATGTGATGCCCCAAAGAGCTGTGCAATACAAGAAAACTATAAGGTTAAACATGGGAAGCACTTCATTACTAAAATGCAAATGAAAAGAAGCATGCAGGAAGCCAGTATATATTATGGGATAACATATGGTTTACACCTCTGTACACTGGTTGCTATAATTTTTTTTTATATATATACAAAATGTTTTTACACACATTTGACTGGAAACTATAACAGTGGATTATAAACTTGCTCTGAGAGAAATATATTTATTTGACTTCTATATAGATATTAATTTGCATATCACAGCATTTATATACATTACTGTACTTATACTTTAATATAAGCTCTTGTCTTCTGTACTATATGAAACAGTTTAAAGGCAAAGATTCTTAAAACCTCAATCTGACCAACATATGTTGCCTTAATTACTCAAGAGTTACTTTGCTAATTATTCGAAAATAATATTAATGAGCAGATTTAACTCTTCGAAATGTTCTGCATTTGTTATTGAAATATGTAATTTTATTTTATACTAAACTGAGTTTTAAATTATTTCAAGCATTTTTCATTTCCTATTGAAATAATAAACACAAAAACTTTATATGCACATTTCAGAATATGGCAATGAAAAGTATTATAAGCAAATTTGTAAGTACATGATACTTAAAATATAAGCATAAAAGAATGCTTCCTGTACAGAAGTTAGATGTTAAATGTATATTCAAGGTACTAGAGGTACTGATAGTAACATACATATATTCATAATGCAAACAAATATTCACTTAAAAACACTCACTCATTTGTACATTAACTCTCATGCATAGATACATAGAACATATTCACTGTCTTAGCTGTTAAATACATATCAAACATCTACTCATAATTTACAAACACATGCACACAGGTATATATATGCACATCCATGTAAATATATTATACATACATAAGCACATACAATATACACAAATATGTAATTTTAAATTGCAGCACCTTTAATAATACTTCCATATTCTATTACTTTCACCTTTTCACCCATGTAATTAAATAAGTTTTAAACATTTTATGATGCATGATCTTGATATGTATTAGCGTTATGATGTCTATAGGTTAATGTGTTATAGGTCTTGTTAGCTGTATTTATTTCCTCCATATAAATGTTTAAATACTAGGCTATTTATAGTATTTTCTATAGCATGATTAATCAGAAGAAATGACTATATAAAATGCCTTGATCCAACAGAGAAATTTGAAATGCAGAGAAATTTGAAATGCATTATTTCTGGGATATTTCTTTTTTTTTTTTTCAAAACAATTTTATTGATTTTAATACATTCAAAATTGTAAACGATCGCATAAAATCATAGTAAAAACTGTAACCTGAAAACTTTAACATATATAAATTACATTATATAGATTACATGTTTGGTATAAACCAAACTAACAGAAATGAACCAACTAAAGTATTTACATAGACATCCATTAATATATTTACAATGTGTTATTGATATCTGATTATAATGCATATTGTCATTATGAAAGAAACAAACTAATGTAATTTGTTATAGAGATTCGTTCTTCTTCAACAAGTTTTGCAGATTAACCCACAATTGAAGATTGTATGTTTTTTTGGTTGTCCTTGAGTATATAGTTTTTAATTGCAGTTGGCATACAACATTTAACAGATTCTTGAACTCAGAAAAGGAAGGAGGAGATTCTGAAATCCAATTTTTTGTTATGGTCTTTCTGGCTACTGCCAGTATTGCCCATAATAGTGGATACTTTATTTTTCTGACACATTGTGGAACAGGAGTATTAAATATCACCAGAGATTTATTTAATGTGAAACTGTCTGAATAAAGTGCCTGTAGTAAATTATTTATTTTCTCCCAGAAAGTATTTAAAGTATGGCATTTGTAAAACATATGCGCCCCATTTATGTCTATATTTGATTTACATTTATTACAAATATTTCATTTTTTGTTTATTTTATCCATTAATTGAGGAGTATAGAATGATCTGTTTAAAGTAGTTTTCCCTGCTGATTGTAATATGTTTGCTTTGTCTAAATCGGTAGGAATATTATTATTGATAGAGTAAAAATAGTTCCAGAAGTTCTGTGGACATCTGAAAGTTTCTTCCCTTATAGTTCTATAAATAAAAGAAAGTTTGCCAGAATATGTATGCTTATGAAGTAAAATTGATTGAAAATGGTATAGTAGAATACTGGATTTGTGTTTAGTGAATTATGAGATCAATTCTAATTTATTAGCTAGAGTTAGTAAAAGTGTTTGTATATCTAGCCACAATGTATTGTCTATTTGATATTCCTGTATTATGTATTCAACTGATTTGGTTTTATACCCTGATGTTAGTTGGAACCAAAACTTAAGATAAGTATGCTTAAATATGGTAATTTTATTTATGTCTGAAGTTATAAAGATTCTTGTGTGAAATCGATGGGGAATAACAAAAGAGGCATTCTTAGTATCTGGGGTGTTTATATATAAAATTTAAAAAAATTGTTATAATATTATGAATGTAGCTAGTAGTATGATTGAGATTTATGTGTATAGTAAAATAATACTTTAGGATCCATAAAAAGGGGTTACTTATTATTTCTAATTTATGTGCAGATGGTCTGGAAATTAGCTGTAGAGCTGATGAAACCCATAACAGTTTCCACTTAGCTGAGTATGTAGTATCTAAAAGTTGAGTAATTGTTTTGATTATTGAGGAAATAGAGTAAAGGTTTAGATCTGGGAATGCTATCCCACCATTGTTCCAACTGTTTTGATGTTGATTAATTGATATTTTTGTTTTTTTCCAGGACCAAAATAATTTTAATATTAAAGAATTTAACTTATTAGTACATTTTTTTGAAGGGAGTATTTGAATGGATTGTATAATATATAATATTTTGGGTAGAATAATCATTTTAATAATAATTCATCTTTCTTCTGTAGTGAAAGTTATTGTATTCCATTTTAAATATAGATTTTGAATATTTTCAAAACACTTATTATAATTTAATTGTATTATTGTTTTGATGTTTTTAGCTAGAATTATTCCTAAATAAGTAATTTGATCTGTACTAGTTAACTGCTGAGAGTTATAGTTAGATTTGTCATTTGTATTTGAGTATATGGGTAAAATTTTAGCTTTGTTGTCATTAAAAGACAGCCCAGACATCTTTTGAAAAATCTTAATCAAATCAAACAGGGCTGATATTGAAGAATCATTTCCTTTTGTAGAGATGAGAACATCATCTGCAAATAATTGAATTTTAGCTGTTATATCTTTTTCAAGTTCTAAACCCTCTATTTTATTATTATTCCTAATATTGTTAGCCCAAGGTTCCATTATCATTGTAAACAACAATGGAGATAGTGGGCAACCTTGCTTGGTACCTTTTATGATAGGAATTTCATTTGAAGTATATGAACCTAATTTGATATAAGCAAATGTACCATCATACAAGTGTTTTAGTAGATTAATAAAATTGTATGAAAAATTTAAACACTCTAATAATGTGAATAAGTAATCCCAATTAATTGAGCCAAAAGCGGTGTTTATGTCCAAACTAATTAAAGTTAGTTTCTTTTTTTTTCTTTTGTGAGAAGTCAATAAGGGCTAATGTTCGTTTTATATTATCATAAGTGTTTCTATTGATTACAAAACCTGTCTGATCCTCATCAATTAATTGGGGTAAAAGCTTTTTTAGTCTTTCAGTGAATATGTTAATGAACATCTTGTAGTCAGTATTTAATAAGGAAATAGGTCTGTAAGAGGAACAATATTTAGGGTCTTTGTTATGTTTTAAGATAGGTGAAATGAATGCATATTTCCATGAGGGAGGTATTATGAAGTTGTTTTGAGCTGTACTATATACTTTATGGAGTAATGAAATGGCTGATTTGGGTATAACTTTGTAAATTTCTGGTATGATACCATCATTTCCAGGTGCCTTATTTTGCTTGAGCTTATTGATTTGAGTTTGTATGTCGGCTAGGGTAATGTGTTCATCAATAAGTTCTATTTGTTGTTTATTAAGTTTATTATGAAGATTTTGAAATTTATATTTTTCTAACATAATCATTGTCATATGATGTAGTATGTTCTATATTCTTCGTTTTTAATTTGTTTATTTCCTTCTTCTGTAATGTTTCCATATCTTTATCCCATGTTTTCCTTTTATTGTAATACCATTTGTTAATTTGTTCATATTCCCAGTGTTCTCACCATAGTAATCCAATAAAGAATACAGATTCACATTTCATCCTTTGAGAGAAGTGGACAAACCTGTCTTACAAATCTTGGAAAAATGTATTAATAAGTATAATACTGTCCACACATATTCAAGTTTTAAGTAACACAACAGTGAATCTCACAAATCACTTTATGTTCATCTGTCCATGTATACCATAACACAAGCATCAAGAGGTCGGCTCTCATTAACTAATAGTAATTTTATGTACAATATGTCTAGTATATCTAAAATAAACCTTTAAAATAGGATCCGGGTGACCAGTATACTTTGCAGAAGGCATACTACCCTTAGAGATAAAAAGGACACTTACATAACTGCATTTTCCAAAAACACAGATGCTTAGCAGATGAATGGATCAATGAGTGGATGTAGGCAAAAACCTCTAGGTATTGATGCAGATAAAAAAAAATCTTAAAAAATAGAAAATATTTATATTAGTGACTGCTATATATAAAATGAAGCATGCAATGAGGAACCTTATTACCAGCATCTATTAGCTCTGCTTTTATGATGTACAGTTGGCTTCTTGCTGGACATTAGCATTTTATTGTATCTAGTAACAGTAAAATAGCCCAAGTCTCACTGACCTTAATGGATGTTTTGGAATGTTGTCTAGTCTTCCCTGCATTGATTTACAATTTACAATTCCTCTAAAGTCTGTGTAAAAAACATAAAGGTATTATAAACAGGTATGGTTATTGTCTCAGAAATGTATGATTCACCAGAAAACAATAGGCATTCATAAGCTAAACATGGATTACCAAATCCACTGTTCTACTTTAGTAAAGTTTTTTTGTGTCAATATCAAACTTCAGTTGGCTGATCACACCTGAATGTAGCTTTACATGAAAATCCTAATGAAGTACAACGTAGCACTCAGCATTCCCCTTGGGCCTCTGTGTTAAATATTGTTTTACTCTCTGCTTCAGAATTTATATCTGCAGTTTTCAGGCATCTGCACACACTGTACACAAATCCCTCCAATCAAAATATTCACATAGGCAAAGAAATCACACAGCTGCTTTGGATGAATTGACAAGCAATATCACAAGTACTTAAAAATGGAACAATGTAGTATAAACAGTTTTAAGAGTCTAACAGAAAGAAAATGAAAACCACCTTCTCCAATTTTTGTTCTTCTTTACCTTGCTTCTCCTATACATCATGGGCTATGTCCCAGGAGAGCTCACTCCCCAGTGTCATGTATGTGAAAGTATTATTTCAGCTATTCCCACCATAATGGTATTATTTCCCATAGCTCTTACTTCTTTCCTCAGGAATTCTGGATATAGCTGAAAATAATGGGAAGTGGCAAATCGGATCAATGTATAGCTATTACTTATACTTCACTTAAACATTAATAGAGCCACAGGTTTGAGTCATCACATATTTGTTTGGCAATAAGTGCAAAATTGTACTGTCTAACATTATTGATTTGTTTTGTCTGTGATTTATGAGAAAAATCAGGAACAGGGTAATTTAGATACATTTTGCAAAATCAGGTGCAGTCGATAGGTATTGTTTTCTGTATAAATCTTAACTTCTCTGTATACCTCTCAGCATCTTTGCTCATGAAATCTAGTCATAGCAAAAACAATGGGAATAAAATTAAGGAAAATATTTAAATATAACTCTAATTAAGTTACACAAGTTAATAAAGCACCATGTTTTGCATCAGCATACAGTTTCTAAGCTGTAAGAAGTATGAAACACTAATGCCCAGCTTCACAGACTTCTCCGAGATCCTCAGTGATCTACCAATAAATCAAAAAACATTATAAGGGGCAGGAGAAACTGAGAAAAAGCCGGGATTCTGTAAAAGAATGTATGAAAGTCAGGAATTTAATCCACAAGCAAACATTTTTGTTTGAGAGAATGTGTTTCAGGCAGTGGGGGAAAAAACTGATAAAATAAACTGGAGCAGAAGTGGAAAAATTGTTCATTTATGTGGTTTATATAGTAGTACTTTTATAAAATTTAAGTAGAACACTATAAAATAAGAAAGTCAGTTCTGCAAAAGCAGTAAGTCATATGCACAATTACTCACACTCACCCACACTCACACAATCACACACTCTTGTAAACCCATAGACATTTGGACTCAAACACATACAGACTGTGAAGTTAAGATTTGTCCCTTTTCTGTACAAAATATTGCATTACTCATTTTCTGCCATATACGTTGTAAACACACTTTGTGCTCATAGCATAAAAGTTGCAGGCTTATAAATTACTAATAAAATAGCAGCAGCTAATTACCATACTATATTGCAGTTGAATGTTGTCCTCTCAAGAATCATATTATGTACGATGACAAGGAATACACAAATCAGTCACTTCTCTGCTTCTGCCGAGCTTTCTACTTCCTGTATGTGCTTGTCCATTAGCGCTGACATCATCTGGGTGCTTCGCACATCCGAGAATGTGAGACAAAAGTTAAGGAGAAGATTTCTTAGCTGGTAACAGGGTCCGGGAACGGCTGAAGCTCGTGGATGATTGTCGCAAGGTAATTATTGAGTGAAATAGCTTCTTATATGTAATCCACTGGAAAATCAGTTTAAAATGTTAACGAGCCTTTTTTTTTCTTCCTCTGCTCTTCTCTTTACAGGAAAAATAACAGTATGAGCCTCGGGAGCCCAAACCAAGCAGATTACATTGTGTAAAGCATGTATGACCAAGTTAACCAATGCATCTGAAATGATATTAAGAATAATCTACACAGATCTGAACCATAGTCATAACTTTTCTTTTTAAATCTTTAGACCCAAAAAAAAAAAAAACACATACAGATAGTACTTCCCAAACACATACAGATAGCATTTCCCAAATATATGCTTGTCTATTAAAAGCCATAACAAATGTCCTATCTTAGATTTATATCTGTAAAAGACACTATACATAGGGGATTAGTTAATTATACATAACATGTTTTATCTTGATGTTATTAATGTATTAGAGGTGTCTTATAAAAGCTGTTATATGAATATTTAACTATATTTTGGCTATATCAAGTTAAATCATATATTAAGACCCATAATAATTAAGTTATTACTATATTTTGGGAAAATACCATACTATTATGATTTATACTATAAGGGTAGTAGTGATTGCTAATAGCAGATGAATAATAATGTTTATCAGTGAGAAAGAGAAGTTATATTAAGTAATATAATGATTAATATTAAAATTTTGAAATAGATGTAAACCTTATATATGCTTAACATAACAGATGGAAGGATGAGCTTACCTTGTAAATAGATTATAACTGTATAGATTTGCTAACAGTTTAAAGTCCAAAACAACAAGACATTGTATTAGAAAAAAATGTCTTATGTTCATTTACTTTTCAGTCTCTTTTGTTTTTCATTAGTTTTCCATGTGGAATTAGATGCTAATCTTTTAAGAGATGAATTAGCCCATTCCATTTCTTCTAATTTTTCCAATATTGTATTATGTTTAACAAAGGACAGTGCAGAATCCAGATCATCAAACATATTGGGACCCTCTGGAAGGAAGACTTTCAACCTCGCAGGGAACAAAAGGTGAGGCTTTATTTGTATTTTCTTTAGTTCTTTAATCAATGGTAAAAATACTTTCCTCTTGGTAATGACCTGTGTAGAGTAGTCATTGTCAAAATGGATTATTGAATCATTGTATTTTAGTCTTTAATACCAACTCTTTATCCGATGAAGACAAGAATTTAACAATAACTGATCTGGGTTGCTTTCTGTTAGTGCTGTTCATTGCAGTTAGTGCTCGATCTGCTCTTTCTATTCCAAAAGACAAAGTTTCTGGTAAGTCAAGTGTTTTAGGTATCCAGGTGTTAAGGAAAGTAGCCATGTTATTGCCCTCAATATTTTCAGGAAGTCCAAAAATCCTTAGATTGTTTCGACGGGATCTACTTTCAAGATCATCCAACTTGCTTTGTAACATAGTATTTTGTTTAAGTAGAAATTCAGTATTGTTTTCATTCTCCAGAATTCTGCCATCCATGGCATTTAAGGATTCCTCTATAGTAGATATTTGGATTTTCTGTAGCTTCAAATCATCATGTAGTAGTTCCATTTGTTTAGTGGCTTTTTCTTTAAATCTGCCTATTTTTGAGTCAATTTTGTCAATTTTTGTAGTTAAGTCCTGAATGTTGGAGGTTAGAGTTTGTAAGTCTCTTTTCATACTGGAGTCCTGACTGCCTGTCTTAGAGTGACTCATGTTGGAATTCTCTTCAGATGAATTGTGATTTTTCCAAGTAGATTTTTGACTGGTAAATTTGTCCACTTTAATTTTTTTTAATTTTCTTGTAAAAGAAGTTTAGATCTAAGATACTGTATAGAAAAAAATCCAAGTTTTCTTGTTTAAAGGACAAAAATCCAGTAAAGAAAATTATCTTCAGTGGAGCTGCTGAATTCTGCTGCTACACACTACTCATGCTAGCCACGCCCTCCATTTCTGGGATATTTCTGATACATTTAGAAATACATAATATCATTCTTTATTATTAACATTTCCAACTTTATATTTCTATAATGTTAAATATTAATGTTTCTCAAATTAATACTTTATATTGTTTTTCCCTTTTAACAAGACTTGAGTGTGCTCTAAATAGTTATATTTAATAATATTGTTTTAAATTAAGAAGCAGTAGCAACTGTTTAGCTTAGTGACATTGGGATGGGTTGGTTGGTGTGTGATTTGTATGATGATATCATCAAAACAGGGAATTCTCATTCCATGATGGGAGGTTTGAATGTATCCTCATAGGTTCATAGGTGTGTACTAGGCTAATGGCCCTGGGGCCTTTACAAGCCTAACCCACATTGGTACCCTGGTATTGTGCCACCCATTGTTAGTTCCCAGTGCCTCTATCAAGTATAGCCACTGGAGTGATTCCCCAGGGTGAACATTCTATTTCCCATCCACTCATCAAGATTTCTCTTGAAGAGGGCCAGTGAGGTGCTCTGCTTGACATGTATGGGAAGTCTATTCCAGAGCATCAACAGTCTCTGGGTTATGAACCTGTCCCTCCAGCATGTTCTGTTGATTGTGGTAATGAGCTTGAGGTCTCTGGAGTGTGTGGTGGTGATGGATTGGGATTTCTTTAGATGTAGCATTTCTAACAGAGCTGGGTCAGACATAGCTTTGTAAATCAAGCGGAGATCGCCTATTAGTACACGATATGAGATAGAGAATAGCTGGAGTTTTTTGATTCTGTCTGTGCAGGACATGTGTTTAAGGCCTAGGATCCTCTTCGTGAGGTACTTTTGTGGCCTCTCCAGATGTTGCAGCTGTCTAGTGAGGTACATTATACTCTATGATTGGTCTAATGAGGGAAGAGTAGAGAGAAATGATGACCTCCTTCTTCCTGGATGCAAAACCCTTGGTAATGAGATGTACCACATAGAAGGACTTTCTGACCATATGGCAATATGGTGGTCGAAGGAGAGGTTGCTGTCAACCTTTGTCCCCAGATCTCTTATAACACCTTCAGTGTTCAGTGGGCTCCCATCAATGTGGTAATTAGTGGGAACTGAGTTTTTCCCAAAGGGGATGATGATGCATTTTTTGGCATTAAGCTTATGGCCATGGTTTTGACACCAGTCATTGGTCTCAGTGAGGCCTTTCTGTAGGATGTCTGCATCACTTGGGGAGTTAATAATGGCTCCCAGTTTGCAGTTGTCTGTGGATTTGGTCAGCCAGAGTCCCTCCGTGTTGGCCTGGACTTCTGAGAATTAGATGCCAAACAGGAGAGGACCCTGGACTGATTCCTGTGGGACTTCACTCATGACTGGTCAGCAGTCTGACTTGGCGTCTGCTACTTTCACACTGTGTGTTCTATCTGTGAGACAATTTGCAACCCACCTAACGATATTGGGGTTGATGCCTAGTTTGGTGAATTTATCAATAATTCCTGAGTGAGGAATTGTATCAAAGGCCTTGGCTAGATTGAGGTAGGCTGTATGAACTGCCTTACCTTCATTCACCGCTCTGGTGATTGACTCAAAAAAGTCAACCAGGTTGAGCAGGCATGATCTATTTTTCACAAAACCAAATTGCATGAGATCTAGAGTTTGGAGATTCTCTATATCCTTGTTAATTAGGTCCACGATGATGCACTCCATAGCCTTACAAATCAGACTCATCAGGCTAATGGGACAATAATTTCCAGTGTTTGTAGTTGCTCCTCCTTTATGGAGAGGGATAAATGTAGCAGTGCGCAATTCTGTACGGACAAAGCCTGAGGTGAGGCTGTGAGTGAACAGAGCACATAGATGTGGTGCTAGTTCATTTTGTAATTCATGTAGAACACAGCCAGGGATATTGTTGGGTCACATGGAAGCTGTATTCTTGGCCTTAGACAATGCAGCTTTAACCTGTGCTGCAGTAAAGCAGGGTACCTGGCATTCTTCCGGTATTGAGAGTGGTCCTTTAGGGCTGGAGAGAGGGGTAAAGTTGCCACTGAATCTGTCGGCCAGTATGTTGGCAATATCTGTTGGCTCAGTATAGGAGGTACCATTGTGCAGTAACTCAGAGCAAATCTGGGTATTGCCAGGGTGATTCCTGATATAACTAAAGAAGGCTTTGTGGTTGTTTTTAGTGTCTGCCACAATTCTGCCTTCATAGCTGGCTTTGGAGGTTTTCATGAGGGATCTCAACTTTTTGTTGAGGCTGATCAGGGAATTTTTCCAGTCTTGGGACTTCACCTTTTTCTGCAACAGTTTCTTCCTTCTGTTGTAAAGTTTATTAATGGCAGGTGACCACCAGACTGGCTTCCTGTTTTTGGAGGAGAGCGTCTTGGTTCTGTTGGGCATGGCTAGTTCCGTGCATTTAGGTACGTGTTTGTACAGTGCATTGATGTATGATTTGGCATTCATGCATCTATTTTCCATTGGCATGGGTGCCGTGAAGTTAGCCATCTCTGTTTTTAGGAGTTCAAAGTCAGCTTTGGTGAAGTTTTTCATGGTAGCTACCTTTGTGAGGGGTGTGGGGGAGATGTGGATTTCCATGGTGATTAGTTTGTGGTCGGATCTAACCATGGAGGAATTGATTTTTCGAGTAGAGCAATGGTTGCCCATGTTAGTAATAACTAGGTCAAGGATGTTGCTTCCTCTAGTGGGGGTAAGAATGAGCTGGTCCAGGGCATTGGAATTGATGAATTCCAGGAAGCATTGTGCCAGTGCATTGGTGCTTGAGTAGTTTTCCCAGTTGATGGAGGGGTAGTTGAAGTCTCCTAGTATGAGAGTGTTGGGTTGGACCTTGATAGATTCCAGGGTGTTTAGGAACGTGAAGTGAGAATCTAGAGACATGGATGGGGACCTACAGCAGGCTATGACCTGGACTGCAGTCTTACCCAATATTAGTTGTATCGGAAGTATCTCAGATGTATGGGAGTTTGAAATTTTGCTTTTGTTTTGTTTTGTTTTTTTTGTTTTCTGTTTTTTTTTTTGTTTTGTTTTTTTGTTTTTTAATCTGTCCATAACAACAATTGTTAGTACTTGGTTATTATTTTTTTAAGCTAAATCATCTTAAATCAGTGCATTTACACATTCTTATGAACACTGGCATATAATTGTCTCTCATTAAACATCAATAAACTTAATAATCCATTAAAGAGGAGTAGTTTAAACAAATATTTAAAACTGGATAAAGGTGGGGGTGTGGCTTGGATGGCAAGTTGAAAGCAGCAGAGTTCTTGAGCTCTGCATTCTTCATTTTTTCTGACAGGAATTTTTATTTAACTTTACCAACAAAGACCTGAAACTACTAAAATCAGATTCTGGAAGTCATAAGCTACAAGTTGGTCTGTGGAACCTAGTCGGACATTCCCGGTCAATAAATGTTAAATAAAAAAATAAAATAAAAAATAAATAAATAAAATGTTTTCCTGTCAAACTTTCAAACAGAAGGGACACTGAAACCACAGTCACAAAGAAAGATGAGCAGCTGCAAATTTTCTCAGCAAGAAACTCCAATGAAGAAGGAAATACAGGCAATCCTTACTACAGTTCAAGAGACTTGGTGGGTAAAATAGACAAATTAAACTTAAAAGTGGACAGTATAAAAGTAGATACCACCAAACAAATAACCTTATTAAATGAAGTCCTTAAACAGCAAACTGCCCAGATTGCTGCTTTGGAAGATTCTGTAACAGATATAGACTACAGGTTAACAGAAAGGCAGAAAAATATAGACTTTCTTCTTCAAAAAAACACCATTCTCATTGAAAAGATAGACAACATTAAGACTAGAGCCAGGAGAAACAACATAAGAATCTATGGCATCCCAGAGCAGATGGAGGGGGGCAATATGATTCATTTACTGACTTCTTGGATTCCTAAAATCCTAAACCTACTTGAAGCACTAGCCTTCAGGATAGAAAGAGCACACAGGTCTTTAACTACAACTTCTGTATCCAGTAAAAACAGCCATCCAAGATCTATTATTGTAATATTTATATGTAATATTTATCTCCAATCATGACAAAGACTGTGTTTTAAGAACTGTCTGGTCCCTTATTCTATTAAAAAATAGTGATCAAACTATCAGGTTTGACAATGACATTTCACCCCTTGTAATGTCCAGAAGAAGAGCATGTGTCCCTCTAATAAAATCATTAAAAAGGAAAGAATCAAAGCACAACTCATATTCCCAGCAAGAATAAGACTATCCCTGCCAGAAGGAAAAAAAAACATTCGTCCAAAAAAAGAACCTTTTAAGTCAACCTGATACGATGGATTTTTCAATGAACTTAAAAAGACAAGCTTTAAAAAATGAGTGGACTATTAAAGAAAAAAGGAAACCCAGTGACAAATGATTATACATAACTTCACATTTCAACTCTGGAACAGACTACCTATCTATGTCAATCAGAGCTCCTCATTAGCACTCTTCAAGAAAAATCTTGATAATTGGATGGGAAATGGGAAATTCACCCCGGGGATCACTTCTGTGGCTCTGCTCATCAGGGGCACAGGAAAATAATTTTCTTGGGTGGTGAAAGCCAGGGTACATTTTTTGGCTAGGCTAGTATGGGCCCTAGGGCCGATAGCCTAGTACCTACCTATGAACCTATGAACCTATGAAAGTTTTTGTTTTCTCCCGTGGACCTAAATAATGTGGAATCAGACACAGAAGGTAATGTAACTTTTTTCTCTCCCATTATCTTTCCCACAACAATGCTAACTTTATACATAATATATATTACTCAAAATTCAAGTAAATCAAAATCTTATCAAACTGCAAACTACTATTTTATACTTTTATCTCTTTATATACATGGCATAGCACTAGTGAAATGGTATAAAATCACTTACTCATTTCATATATTTATATATATTTATTTTATATCCTATATATATATATTTCTTCATGTATATGCCTTCTCTTTCTGTTTTAGTCCTAGTGTCATAGCATTTAATCACTACAGGAGAGAGAAATGCTTACTGTGTTACTATTAAGTAATTTAAATGAAAGTGGTAACATTTTATTATTATATATGCATTTACTATTCAAATTCTACAATGTGCTGCATTTAGCTAATATATCTTATAGCTGCATATGGTTGGTAATGTGGAGCCTTTATTTTAAATATTCATCATTTTACAAGTTATGCTTAAAAGCTTCACTTCACTAGAAAATTCCCACCTACTTACTTTTTTCATGGAATTTTGACAACTTTTGTGAAAAGCTCAAGCTTCTAAAGGCTTCAGTTAGTTCACAGACTCATGAAAAACAATCTTTGCTGTCTTCCAGGAAGTAGGCATAATCTCTGAACCTGTTTCTCTTCACTGAACTCTAACAGCCAATCAGATTCAAGAATGGTCATTTGAATTGTGTTTTCATTCATTTAGCAATTATTTTTTATCTAAAGTCTTATAAGCATGTTATACTGTAAATAGTGATTTATTTAATCTGAATTACATTTATATTTAAATAAGAATTACAAATATGTTTCGGACTGTGACAGTTTTAAATGCATTTTTTTCTGTCTGCTTTAATGACATTACAGTCCTGTATTTACTCATAGCAAAAAACAATTATTAGGATTGATTAATTTATCGTAGTTACTCTGTTTAGATAAAAAGAATTTTAAGAATTTGTATACAGCTTCATGTTCTTAGTTCACGAATACATAGTATATTAAACTGAATTTTTCCTTTTGTAGATTTTTAATGTACATGCAGTTTCCCTTCTGCTTGCTACTAACCTGCAGTAGCTAGGAATTCTCACTAGATGTCAAAAGAGGGTTAGTTTGTGGCTTCTATGAGAGATATAGTAAGCCTGGATTTAGTTTATCCATGCAGAAGGTTATTAAAATATACAGTTTTATTTTCAAATGCAGAGTTTTTAAATTGTCCATAACAGTTTTAAAAAATGCATTTGTCATAATGAATCAAGGAATGCACTTTTCAATTTTACTTTTAATAGTCTCCATCAAATGATAATATTTAACATTATGTCTATTAATGTCAATGGATTGAACAACCCCATGAAAAGGAGTAGTGTCAACAAATATTTAATGCTACATAAAGCAGATTTTGCATTCATTCAGGAATCTCGAGTAACAGAAGATCTAAACAAATTAAACATTTAAGGATTATAAGATTTTGGTAAGTTCAAACTACAACCACAAAAGAAGAGGCATCCTAATTTTACACAGAAAATCAATGAGAATTCCAGAAATAGTTGAGTCATACTCAAGCAATGATGGCATGCTTGCTTTAGTCATACTAAAACTCGATAAAAAGATGTGCACTTTTGCAAACACCTACTGGATAGCAGGTATTAGAACTAAAACTGTGAAAAAACATTTAGACACCATAACATTAAAGTCTAAAGGTGAGTTACTATTAGCAGGTGATTTTAATTGTATCTTGTCCTCCACTGATAACACAAGCTCTAAGCCCTTCAAGATGTCCACTGTTGCCAAGCACTTGAACAACTACATAAAAGATAGAAATCTAATTGACATTGATGGTATAAAAATATTATCCTCCCTGAGGTATTCTCACTACTCTTACAGATTTCGCACACAGATCAACATAGACAAACTCTTTGTAACCAGATCTTTACTGGCCAAAACTGATAATGTAATGCTGATATCATGCCCTATGTCTGACCACAATGCTACAATACTGACCCCTTAAACTTCTGCCAAAGACTACCTGCTTTTCTAGTAACAGTACAAGGATTTAAAGAATGGTTTCTGGGTGAAATAAAGCTTTACCTAGATATCAGTAATAATGGAGAGGTTGCAGATATTATCCTGTGGGACACTTTAAAGGTAGTCTTACATAGCAAAGCCAAATGTTGGTATATAAGTAAAAGGAAAGACTGGGATAAAAAACTAGTAGACATACAAAAAGAAATTGATGAACTAAAACTGAAACCTACATCAAATGACAAATCTGCATTAGCTGGCATATGTAAACTGAACAAGGAATATCAAGATATTCCTATATACATAGCTGCATGGAATCAGGAATACAAGACAGGATGAAATCATCCTCCTCAAGAACCTGTCTGGTGGACATCTACAATAAATAAACTCTATAATAAAAGGAAAAAAATTGCTGTCCAGGACCAAGGAGCAGGTATCTAATTGGAATCAATCTGTCTTTAGCCTGAACAAGCAAATAAGAGCACTAGTGAAATCCTCCAAAGCAAACTTTAAGTCCAAACTGGCCACATCCACTAAGGACAATCATAAGGCTTTCTTCACATATGTCTGCATTCTCAAGCGAATGACCCAGATCTGCTCAGAACTGGTGGTCAAGGACAACACATACACAAATGCTGTAGATATAGCCAACCTGCTGGCAGACAGGTACAGTGAAAACTTCACTCCTCTGTCTTCCCTATCAGTAAAACAGGACATCCCCAGTACCTGCCCCCTCCCCTTATCTCTAAGGAGCAAGTCATCACTGCCCTCTCAAAGGCAAAAAATACAGCCTCCATGGGACCGGATAACATCCCAGGCTGCATCCTACATGAACTCAGGCAGGAACTTGCAAAACCATTAGGCATCCTATTCAATCAAAGCCTGAGTACCGGCTTCATCTCAGTCGAGTGGAGGACAGCTACTGTCATCCCTTTGCACAAAGGTGGAGCATCCACCAATCCAGGAAATTATAGACCCATCAGCCTAACTAGCCTGATCTGCAAGGCCATGGAGTGGATTATCATGGACCTCATTAACAAGGACATTGGTAACCTCCAGACACTTGACTCCACACAGTTTGGTTTTGTCAGGGGGAGATCATGCCTGTAAAATTGGTCAACTTCTTTGAGACAGTCACCAAAGATAGATAAGGGGAAGATGGTGCACCCTGCCTACCTTGACCTGGCCAAGTCCTTTGATACTATTCCCCACTCAGGTATAATAAATAACTAAGCATCAATCAATATGTTAACAGATGGGTAGCAAACTGTCTCACTGATAAAACCCACCTAGTCAAAATAGGGGAAACCACCTCAAGTAGTAGACCCATAACACGCGGTGTCCCCCGGGGATCAGTCTTAGGGAATTTGCTGTTTAGGATATACTTTTCAGAGGTGCAGGTCAAATCTAGTGGGCTATGGCTGACCAAGTTTGCAGATGACTGCAAGCTGGGTGCTGTCATTAATTCCCCTAGTGATGTGGACATCCTCCAAGAGGGTCTCACCCAAACAAATGACTGGCACCAGAAACATGGCCTCAAATTGAATGCCAAAAAATGCATCATCATCCCTTTTGGGGAGAATGACATCCCCATGAATTATCACATTGATAATAAGGCACTAAACATGCAATCAGTCATGAGGGACTTGGGAACCCAGGTTGATAGCAAGCTGACTTTTGACCACCATATTGCCTCCACTGTATTGAAAGCTTTCTACATGGTCCACCTCATTAGTATGGGTATCTCGTCCAGGGACAAGGTGGTCATAACATCCATGTATTCTTACCTTATAAGACTGATTATTGAATACAATTCCCCTTTCAGCATGTACCTCACAACCTCACAAAGCATATGCAGCAGCTGGAGAGACCACAGAGATTCCTCACCCCGAGAATCCAGGGCCTCAAACATCTACCCTACACAGATAGGCCAAAAGCCCTGTTCCTCTACTCAGTCTCCTACAGACTCCTCAGAGTAACCTCTGTCTAGCATACAAAGCAATCTCAGACCCCACCCTGATGGGACTGCTGCATATCCACAAGTCAAGCTCCACTTGAGTAACCTGCATGCAAGATCTCAATCTGGTCTGTTACATCAATAGGACTTGCTGGTGGGACAGATTTGTGTCCCAGAGACTCCCCCATTTGTGGAATAGACTCCCTCTCCACATAAAGCAGAGTACCTCATTAAACCTTTTTAAGTGCAACCTGGATAACTGGATGGGGAACAGAAAATACACCCCTGGGAGTCCACCTATGTCCCTGCTGGACAGTGGCATAGGGTGCTGACTTGTTGGAACATGGGCTAAATTCTTGGCTAGGCTTGTAAGGGCCTCAGGGCCAATAACCTAGTAACTTCCTATGATCCTATGATCCTATATCATGCAACATAAAATATCAATAAATCTGGAAAAAATCAGATTACAATCCTACTCAATCCCAAGAGTATGCACAGGATTGCGATTAGATCTAAATATTTAAATGAAAAAAGTCATATAGAAGAAATAATATACACTAGAAATAATCAGACTATCAAAGTTACAGATCTAAAAAATATCTTATTATGTTTTAAAAACCATTACAAGAATATTAATAATAATAACTCATCTACAAGTGATAACAAAAGTATAGACAGCTTTCTTGCTAATAATATTCAAAAGAAGCTATCCAAACACAATATTAATAACATAGACAAACGCTTTTCCTTTAAAGGATTAAAGGAACAAATAAAAAATCTTAAGACAAAAAAGGCACCAGGGCTGGATGGTCTAATTCTGGAATTTTATAAACTCTTACCTGATAACATCTTGAAAATCTTACTCAATGCATTCCAAGAAGTTAAAACTACAGCAAACATCCCTCCCTCATGGAAATATTCTATCATCTCTCCCATCCTAAAACCAAATAAAGAGCCCAACCTTTGTACATCATAAAGGCCAATTTCTTTGCTTAACATTGATTACAAGATATTCTTGAATATCTTAGCAGACAGACTAAATAATATTATTTCAATATTAACTCATGAAGACCAAACCGGGTTTATCAAAAACGGAAAGGTACAAGACAATGTAATTAGATTACTGTCCTTAATAGACTTAGTAAACAAGAAAAAATGAGCTTTCTATTTTAAGCCTTTATATAGGTAAAGCTTTCAACTGCCTAAGTTGGCCATATCTGTTTAAAGCTCTGCAAAAATACAATTTCTCCCCAACTTTTCTATCTAGCCCATTCAAGCTATTAAGAGTTACTAAACAGGGGTGCCCCTCTCTCAATTACTCTTTGCGCTGGCTATTGAGCCTCTTGCAAATTATTTTAGAAATAATGACAGCGTTAAAGGATATAAAGTGTCAAACAAATTATTCCCCAAGATGCAACTGCTTGCTGATGACCTACTAATACCTTCTAATGATACTGAAAATTCAATAGATCACTTATTACATAATCTAGACTTCTTTGCAAACATCTCTGGTCTAAAATTAAAACACAACAAAACTCAGGCACTTCTAGTGAATAAAAATGTTACTATGAAACTTAGATCAAAAATAGAAATAAACTGGGAGGCATACATATGAACTTTCTAGGTATCATTATTGAATCTAATTATAAAAAAAATCACAAATGTCTAATTACCAACAACTTATAAACTCAATTACTAGTCTAATTGACGGTTGTAACAGACACTTCTTCACATTTGAAGACAGCCTAACTTTAATCAAAATGATATTGTTACCTAAAATTGTATTCATTGACCAAGCTTTAATAATCCCCCCACCTCTCAAAATTAAACAGAAAATTAATAACTTATTACTCAACTTCCTTTGGTATTTCAAAGAACTAATAATTTCTCTTCTTTGGCACACCACAAGCTGAGATGAAGGAGGTATAGGGTTTCAAATATTGCTTTTTATTTAAACTCCACATTTATTAACATAATGTTGCTTTGGAATAATACTTCTTATACATCATATTGGAAATGAATACATGGAACCTTACTTCTAAATAGTAATAGGATATTGCTTGAATCATATACTCAAACACATACAAACATCTATATATGGATTTTAAAAAATACATTTGAAGTGAAAGGTCAAAACTTGTTCTTAAACCTCTTACAAACCAAATATTGCTGTTGTTTAAAAAGCTTATGTTTTCTAATCAATTAACTAAGAATTTAATAATAATTATGTTTCCTATTGCTTACACAAATGAATGTTTGATATCTTTTGATACTTAGACAATGTTAGAACATAAGAAGGGTGACCTATTATATTGGAATGAATTTCTCTCAGCTAATAAAGTCAATTCTGTAGACTATTTGATCAGCAGATATAGTTTGCAAAATTGCAATTGGCTGGACATCCAAACTTGTAAGGATTTTATACATACTAAGCTTGTACCCTCATTAGAGGCATACAATAAGAGTAACTTAAAAATCTTGGATTTTATCTCAACAATTATTAATAGCTCACCCAACAACACTTCATACATATCTGTTACTTATAAAATTCTCAGACACGGTTTTAGCAAAACAGATGTTTCTTTTTGGAATTATTCAAGTAAAGTTAATAGACAAGTATTCTCAAAAAAAAATAAAAAAAAAACTTGTTTACAGCCTGTGAAGGAACCCACATGTTCCCTGTTCTGGCATGTACTCACATGGACATTTTTACATAGATTTTTTTTTAATCCACATAGACTATCTATAATGTACAAGAAAGATGAAATGAAATGCTGGAGATGTGGACACCTTCATGCTGACTGGATACATATGGTTATTAATTATAAAATAATTTCCCCATTTTGGTTAGACTTTAAATATGTTTGTAAAGCTCTATGGAATGACAACTGTATAATTTCTGACTCCCGTGTCCTTTTTAATGTTCCCGTTCCTGAAGTAATTCCTAAAAGCCAAACATTTTTATTATGGTCTATCCTCTCTATAGCAAGGAAAATTATTACTAAAAATTGGAAATCCCGATCTACTCCTATCTTTAGAGTTGAGTTTATTCATCTTGTGAAATACATTTGTAAGAATGAGAGTGCTACTATAAAAGGAAGGATTAACAACACAACTCATCATTTAATTGCTTGGACAAAATTGTCTAATCTATTAGAGAAATATTAAGTGTTCTCCTATGTATATTGCTTTTTAGTTGTTATGGAGATTGTATATAGTTTATTTGTTTTTTCTTGTTACTATACTGTTAAGTTATTGCATTATAAAATGGATAAAAACATTTTGGAAAAAAATGCATAAAGCTCAACTAAATTTCTTACAAGAAACACATTTGTTATCTGAAGATGTAGCCAGATTGATGTTAAAAGATTATTCAACTCTTGTGAGCTCTCATTTCAAATCAAAAATGTGAGGCACTCTTATTCTTTGGAGAAATTCATTACCTATGCCTAAAATGTTAAATACCTATTTAAATAAAATGGCATGTTGAATTTAGCAGTAGTACAAATTGACAAAAAATATATACTTTTGTGAATTCTTACTGGATACCTGCAATTGGAGCCAAAGTTGCTAAGAAACTGGGACATTATAACTTTATATACAAAAGGTGAATTGATTATTGCAGGAGATTTTAACTGTATTCTTTCTAGTAAAGACAAAACTACTGATAAGGTTCCTAAGCTATCCTCAGCAGCTAAACACTTAGATCCTTTTATTAATTCTCAACATTTGAGATATATCTATGATATTAAATCAACTAATGCTCTTAACTTTACACATTATTCTTATAGATTTGGCATCCAGACATTGATAAAGTTCTTACTTCTAGTAGTTTATTTACTAAAATTGAAGATGTATTAATAACCTCATGTCTTTTATCTGACCACAGTGCTATTACATTTATGTTAAAGCCAATAAATTTGATGTACTATCAAAGAATCCCTGCTTTTATAGTAAAATTAAAAGACTTTAAGGAATGAGTATCTGAAGAAATAGATCAATACATTGATATTATTAATAATGGAGAAGTTTCAGAAGTATTCTTTAAAAGCTTATGGAAGAATTAAAAATTGGTAAATATGTAAAAAAAGAGTGGGATAAGGAGGTGACGTCTTTGCAGTCTAATATGGATAAATTGAAATCCAATTTAAAACCTTATGAGAAATCTAGCAAACAGTGAATTAAAAATATTAAATCAGAAACATCTTAATCTATTTCAACATATAATATCAATGCAAATTTAATATTTTGTCATCAATTCTAAATCTGAAATAAATCACATAATACAGATTATCTTCTTGCAAGATATCCTTTAGAAAATAATAATTGGTTGACTATACAGTCTTGTAAAAATATGTTAGTGATAAAATCAAAATTTCCATAGATTTTCAAACAAAACATATTCCAAAGATACTTGAGTGTTTTTTTTTTCAGAATCAATAGCAACGCAAATAAGAATAAATCATATATATCAATAATTTATAAAATAATAAGAGAAGAGTTTTGTAGCACAGATTCATTATTTTGGAATTACTCAACTAAGATTAATGAGAAGGTCTTTTCTGATGAAGATAAACACTCAATTCTTAAATCTGCAGGAAAATCTACATCTTCTCTTTATTGGGAAATATATATGTGGAGATTCCTTCACAGAGCTTTTTAAATTCACATAAAGCAGCTTAATATATAACTATATGAAAAATGAATGGTTGAAGGTGTGATAAAGTCTCTAACGCAGATTGGTTTCATATGATTTTAGATTGTAAAATTGTAACTCCTTTTTGGGTTGAATTAAGAAATTTTTCCCAAGCTTTGTGGACAGATAATTTATCATTTCTAATTCCTTGATCTTATTTAATGCTCCAGTTCTGGATTCCATTCCTAGGGTGTAGGTACCTCTCCTTTGATACATTTTAGCTACAGTAAGAAAAATAGTCACAAAGAATTGGAAATGTAAGTCTACTCTTTCTTTCACTGAACTCATTAATTTAGCAAAAAATGTCTGAAAAAAGAATTGTCAACTGCCAAAATGAGAGTGTTGAATATTACTCACCAGTTTATATTTTGGTCGCAATTAAGTGAGTTACTTGATAAATTTTAATGATTTAGTTTTCTGTGTTTGATTTTGTTGTAGACATCTGTAAATAGTTGTGTTTTTGTTCTATTTATCTTTAAATAATTTTGTACAATCTTTGTTTTAAAATTAATAAAAAGTTATTTTAAAAAAAGAGTGCAAAAGAGAATGAAACAGGATACAGACTTTCATAATTCCCCAGCAGGTGTTCCTTACACTGAGTGTGTAGCAGGTGTAAAATGATTTTGCATGCCTGCTGAACCATGCACGAGCCTTGGCAAAGTCAATTCCTGCTGAACCATATGTGCTCATCAAGTCAAATCATACCTCTTAGAGCAAAAAATTTGGACAAAGCCTAAAATGATGGGAGGGCAAATAGGGAGGAGGGGGCAGATGTGTAGGTGGGCCAAGACTCCAGAATATACCCTGACCTGGGTGTTGACATTGACATTAATAAGCACTTGTGCAGGTCTGTGATCCAGACAGCTGCTAATCAGACCACAGAAGAGCTGATCTGTGTACTTCATGACCTTATTGCAGAGATTTCAGAACATTCAACACTGCAGGCAGAGTGACACTGACTCTAACAACATGCATATTGAAGACCATGGCATTCCACTTAGTAGCCATTAGTGTGTTTATGAAGCTTTGGGGACCCAGAAACCATGATTATGGTGGGGGGGTGATTGTGCACTGCCAGTCTGAACAGATGGCATACAACATTCTGGAGACATCCATATTCTCCATACTTTCCTCACCTGCCTCCATCACTATTGGTATCAAAAATGGTGAGAAATAAATCACCATCAAATTAAAATATAAAAGACAGGTAGCAACAAAGAAAGAAAAAGAGAAAAAATACTTCTATCATGTTTGCATATGATTATTGGCTGTACATATATCTGCATCTGGACTAAACATCTGCTATGTATTCTATTATGCAAGGGGACATAGTAATGACTAGGTATAGAATGTCATATGTCCCCACTGGAAGGTACTCATATAAGGGTGCAGCACCATATTATGATGTTACTATCAGTATGGTACCACTGGCCATAAGATGCCATGGAAGATGGGTGTGGGTTAGCTAGTGTGGTTAAGTTGCTGGGGGGAAAGACATAGTGAGGCCATGTGAACATGTGCACTGTTAAATGTTATGCAGGCTAACAGGCATGCAATACTGGCATGTAGTACAAAAGGTAGATGAGCCAGTAGTGGTAACACAGTTGTCAGCAAATGGAGGGCAACTACTGTAATGTAAACTAATAATATAGTATTCAACAGTGCTGTTGTAATGTATGAATGCCATTGGCATGCCAGATTGAAGTGGCACATACATGGATAGTTGGCAGGCTAATACATATCTGACATGATGGGATGTGCACCCTGCATGCCACAGAACATCCTACACTGTGCAAATGCCCACAACAGGGAAGTGGGGCAGCAGTCGTGCATGTCTGGCACTGTGTGGCTGTAGGTAGGATGCACGAGAATGTTGTGTTCAGCATGTGTCTGCAAACAGGGAATGCAAGACTCCCCTCAGCATATCCTGTATGCAGGTGGGGTATGATGCCAACATATATGCAGAGAGAGAGTGTTGAACAATCTGTAGTGGTCTCACACTTATCTCTACACATATATAATGGCGGGTGTTGTGCAGATGGGATTTATTTATACAATACAGTAATCATATTCATCCCTGCATTTTCCTCTGATATGAGAGCTTGCTGTCTTCCATATTTTGAAGAGCTGAAATATAGTAACAAGAAATACAAGCATTATATTTTCAATGTCTTGTAAAGGCCCATTGATCTGTGAGTAAAATTACAGTGCAGCGACCTGTCCTGTATACCTACTGTACATCTCAGGAACATTCTCAATAACCTCTTCATCCCACTGGCGTACAGAGTCAAGATGGTGCCTCTTCAGTTTAGTGCACTGATGCCGGTACTGCTCATCAGAGTGATTAATGCCAGTAGCAGCAGCTACCATCCTAACAAGTCTGCGCTAAGCACCCACTTTATACTGAGGACCCCTGTAAAAGTTCCCTAGCTGGTGCTCTCATTGGTCTCTGTACATATGGTACAGACATATTTTGCTTTCTTTAGAGCACCACCTGGGAGTCTTACCACCCTCAGTGCATTCAAAAGCCATAGCCATGTATCACGTTGCTGTCCAGAGAAATATGGTATCTCTTTCATGCCCTTGCAAGTTGCTGTTGCTGACCCATGATGCCCAGCAGTAAGCACTTAGTTTGTGTGCAGTGGCATGGCACCACCATGGCATAGCAGAATAGTGTGTGTGTGAACTCTGGCATGAGAAGATGCCATAGGAACACTATAACCACATATATTTCATTTTCTACACTTTATCACCTCTACATGACATAATAAATCAATAGTTTTAACTAAGTTTCCACTGGTATCATTGACCCATACATGCACGTGCCTTGTATATCACAGTACTCATGTAAGTGCACAAAGCTGAACAAACCTCACTGTGCAGCCTTGGGTATGTGCAGTCTCAGGTAAAAGTGTGATTCAGAGACGTGTGCCCTAAATTGGTGCACTAAAATAATGCCCCACCCATTAGCCTCAAAACTGTGCAATACAAACAGCCATGGCCACTACTTTCTTGTACTACAAAAAGTGATACAGAAGAAGCAGGTACCACAGCAAACCTACACATCTTGTCATTCATCAACCTTACACCTGAGGTAAGTGATGAGGGGTAGATACCTACACATTTTGGTTATTATTTTGTAGTTGTAATGCAGGCATATATTGTTTGTTGACCTAATGAAACTATTTTGTTGGAAAAGCATGCACCTGTGGGTGCAGCTGACAACAGGTGAATTCATGAAGATGGGTTTCTTACATGATATGACACTTGCAGTGTGCTGTACTGTCTGAGTTTAAGAGCCACATAGCAAGTTTTTTTTTTATTTTGTTTAAGTAAGTGAGATACACAGGACTTGGAATAGGCTGAGATCTGTGTGTGTGTGTGTGTGTGTGTGTGTGTGTGTGTGTGTGTGTGTGTGTGTGTGTGTGTGTCTCTGTGTGTGTATGTCTGTCATAAACAGTGGTCATTCCCCTTTATGTTACATAGCGAGAGTGACTGTATGTACCTGACATAGGCTGCAATATATCCTGTTGGTAACTCTGTATGAGGACTACTTCTGCACAGAGGACAGTGCACAGAGTGAGACAGGCATGTTGTACCTTCTAAAAAAAACACCAAGCAACTGTAAAAAACACACCAAACTACAAAGCCAGCAAAAAAAAAAAAAAGTGCCACAACTCTTATATTAAATAATTGCCTTCCTGGAGTTACAAAATATTCAACACCATATATATATATATATATATATATATATATATATATATATATATATATACATATACATATACACACACACACACACACACACACACACACACACACACACACACTTATATTCACTTAAATACAATGAATTAAACAATAATCTAATCAATTAATCATCTAATTAAAATATTCATATATACATTTTAAAGGAACACCCTCCAGTAACATTCGCTGTTTAAACCTTCTGGAGATAGTGTATTAAATTTTAAAATATATAAAGTTTCTGTATACAATAATTTATTTTTCATTAACACTTCATCTGTTTCTGAAATATGTTCCAAAATACAAGCTTTTAACAGTGAAAAATCACTGCTATGAGAAGTAAAAAATGTAAAGCTATAGGGCTTATAGCATTGCTATTCTTTATGTCTCTGATATGTTCTTGCAACCATAGCTTAAATATTCTTCTAGTCTCCCCTATATAGAACAAATTACAGGGGCAAGATAAAGCATATATCACTGATTTAGTCATACATGAAAAAACAGAAGTGGAGAAAAATTTTACACCATTTATTTTTTCAAAATATTTAGTAATATTAGGCCTCCTGTGTCACAAAAGTTTCTGCTGTGGGGGGGGGGGGGGTAAACTACCATCACATCTGCGTCCAGGACTTTGTCAATCACTGTCACATAGACAAAGGCATCATATGTGAATTAGCAGATGTGCCACCTACACATGTGATTAAGGGGAATGTACAGACTATAAAAGTGGACATAAAAGTTTGTGTAGTATTAATCATGATTACTATAGGAAACTTTAGCATGTGGCAGGGACATATTAGGAATTGCACATGCATCGGCCTCATAGATTCTACACCAGTTCCTTGACACGATGCTGCAGCAAACCCAAACAAGGTTCAACAAGCCCAATAATAACCAATCCCTTATAAACTGGCTACTGAGCACTAATCCAAACAAAATATCATCCTCAGGAACTTTCCAGACATACTTAGAAATCACTTCCCGACCTTTGCAAATTAGAAGTACCACCCAGGAATTCAGAAAATATCACTTTATTGCAGCATGTAGTCTAACCAAATTTAAACTCAACACAATCACATACACAGAATTAATCAAGTGAAATCTACCTAGAACCATTCTTCTAGATGACATTGTTATTCTCTTTAATACAACTTTCCTTACTCTACTAAATACGCACACTCCAAGTAGGAGAGTCAAGCATAACACTGAGCTGTATGTGTGGTCTGAACTCTAGCAACTGCTTGCTACATTGTTGCAAATAGATTGCTACAGTTTAAAAGTTAGAAAAATTATTTTTTTAAACTAAAACCTGAGCCTGGTTGAACACTATCACCAAAATGCTCATGCATAAAAAGGATAAAGCTTGGAAAATCTGGCATAAAATGAAACTCCACAAGACCAGCAAAACTTTAGATACTTTGGCAATCTTATCAAAAAAAAAAAAAAAGCAAAAATTGACATGTACTACTACTTCCACTCACAAAGCACCCACCTTAAAAGCCCAAAAGAGTTCTGGACATCATCAAAAAAATTTTAATCCCTGGTAGATGTCAACTGTTCAACCCAAGGCCTGATATGGATTCGGACAGTACTGACACTCTGTTCCATGCCCACTTTATAAACACCTTAAATTAATTAGTCAAGAAAGATAACAATCACAATCCACTTCTCAACCGATGAATAATTCCAGTGCCTTCTTCCTCAGCTCTATCCACACTTGCAACACAAAGAAGTGCCTCCTCAAACACCATGCATACACTTTGTGTATACTTTCTGATTTCAGAAAAATCCCTACAAAATGCTTGTGCTGCCTAATCACACAGAAAGGTTACACCAAGTGTCAGAAGCATAGCTGACTCAGCCAACACCCTCTACTGGTACCATGAACCAGTAAAAAAAAAAGAAAAGGCACGTTACTGCATCTGTATTAAGCTGATCTAATTAGCTACTGATTGGCTTATTACAGATCCATGCACCCCCCCCCAAGCTCTTCCTTCTATTGCCATGAACCAGGTGGCCAGATGCACAGTACACCCCCTCCCTCCTGCCCTGCCATTTCTGTACCCTGACCCTCCCATGTTATTAAAATAAATAAATAAGAATTTATTCTTATAAACACTGCTTACTACAGATGTAGCAAACAGTTTATATCCTGCCTGCAGGCAGCACTAGAGTGCCCAGGTTTTAATTTAAAAAAATATTTTTCTAACTTTTAAACTGTAGCAATTTGTTTGCAACAATGTAGCAAACAGTTGCTATAGTTTAGACTTCACACAGAGCACTACACTGCTCAGGTTTGACCACAAATGTAATACCAGCTCTTAAAAGCCAGTATTGCATTAAAGAAACAGATTGTGATTGGCTGATTGTGCCCCCCAACACATTGTGCTTGGGGCAATGCCTCTCACCCCACTCTAGCTACACTACTGCTATGTATAAACTTTGTGGTAATCTTTATGAATCCAGACTAAAATTGCTCCAATTCTCCCCTAAATCCCAGACTGATTACAAAACAAATTTCAAAATCACTTCCTCCAACAACACAATAATACAAGTAGTCACCAATACTGAGCTACTGGGTGTCACTGTTGTGAATAACCTGAAATTTGACTTACATTTAAAACAAGCTATTAAGAAACACACCAATAGCTAGATCTTATACATTGTTAAACACTATCTCAATGAAAGCACCTCAACTAGCTAGACCTACCCCACTACCTTTCCCTCACAGCTACAAGTAGCCCACAGTGTAGTGCATCTCCCTGAGAAGAATTCTGCCCTGCCCAGACTCTTTGCTAGAATAATTGCCCCTAAACTGCCATTGCCACTCTAGTGATAAATAGCTCTTTGTGGTTCAAAAGTCCAACAACATAGCTGGAGATGCTCTGTATTCCAAACATGTCTCCAAGGCCTGGAACTCCACTTCCTATTAGACTCCCTGAAAACCCACTCATCTTCAAAATTGAACTAAAACAACCTCTTAACTCTTAGTTATGCCTCTGTTACTCTCCTGGATAAGACTGCCCACTAGCACCTCAAACATAAGAAGCTTTGTACTTAAAATTCGGCTGAAACACCTAAGTAATGAAACTGTAGCATTGTTTAAACACTTCTACAATGTATTATTCCTAATATGTATTAAGTGTATTTTGATAAAGCTTAATTTCCATAAACCATGGTATATGCATTCTGCCACCCTCCTTTAAGTTCCTTCTTGTCCTTAATGTGTCCAGTTTGCTACTTACATGAGACGATCTGACAAAGAAGACCTGATATTGGTTGCCACTACAATATACTCATTGCTATTTTATTTTGTGCATTAGTATAGTGATGCACCATTCAGTATTGGTTGCATTCACAAAACTGACATCATGCCATGCTACTAAAATGGAGACAACTGCCTTAGCAACAATTTTCAAAATGTAAACAATAAAAGTCCACCACTGGCTTTTTTCAGTGTGAAGTCTAATAACTCACCTAATACGCCATCTAGAAGATTTACTCGCATTCTTCTTACATGAAAATCACAACTGTTATAAGCCCAGCTATTACTGACTCAACAAAGTGAATGATTAAACACCAGTACTCAACATATCATAAAACTCTCCCCCTCTTTGTTATAATTTCATGGGCTAGTATGCTGCAAAACAAATCTCCATTACTTTTCAGCAGTGCAAATGTGTACAGACAGGGCTTCTGCAGATTCTGAACATTGTTGTTTTACTATGCAGCACAGTTTTGCAAAGACTAAAGTAATACTCAAATGTAAAGTTTTCTGTGACCTAAACTGTTTACAGTTCATATAATACAATTCTGGTAGCTGACCTGTCACCACAATTGTGTTTTATTTCTTATGTTTTACTTCTGTTATCTTAGCCTGTACTAACAGTTATTAGCTTGTTACTTATAACGTTATGTACTCATTAACTTGCACACAATTCTATGTATTAGTAATGTATAAATTCTGTGTTCTATTTTATTAATCTCCTTACCTTTGACTCGGGTTGTGACTGAAAAGGGTCTTCAGACCAGCTCACTTACCCAGTTAACAAACATGAAATAAATAAATAAATACGGATGGGAGATCACACTAGCAGATGCTTAACTTTAGAATGGATAAAACTGATTTATTGAGGTCTGTGCCCTCTATGTACCAAGTACAAGGAGTATCCTGCTGAACAGATGCACCTATATTAAATATATTATCTGATTTCCTTCCAGTCAGCCCTGTAGAAAGTGGCAATTTGTTTGCATTAATTGACATTTTGAATACTTACACATCTGTAGTTTTGTACATCTTTCAGTGGAGAGGGGTGGAAAAGATCAACATCAAGTTTAAAGGTCTGGTAAGTTAGGCAACATGCATAAAATGGATTATAGGAATTCCCAGGCATATTCAGAATGTAACTGCACACATACATGGCTGAACAGATTCATTCCGAGATGTAATATCAGCAGACAGTCCCTTGCTTATTAGATGGCATTGTAATCACCCACTGTTATCTAGGGCATGTAAATCATTTCTTATAAAACACAATATGGGAAGCAATTTACAGTTATCTATTAAAGACTATGGTTGCACATGTTTTATTATTTATGCTTTCTACACAGATAATCCAGAATGACTCATCTGGCAGTTCTACTTAATCATGTGGCTCAATCATTTACACAGACTACTGCATTGCAACTACAGGTGTGAACAAAGAGAACATTCTGTTTGCATTTTACACTTTTAAAAAATGGGCTTTTAAAATTGGTACATAGCAGTCATCTAAGATAGTGCAGATAAGTCATAGTTACACAGGTATATACTAGGCTAACTACCACTAGTGCCTTTATAAGCCTAGCAATGCAAGCCAACCCAATTTGTGCCTATGTATCATGGGCATTTATTAGGAAGGGGTATGTTTGGAAGTTTCTAGTGGGTAAGGGGTATATTAGTTTAGGCCAATTATTGTCTGCATCTGTCTATCAAACATATGGGGACCACACCCAGGGTGAATTTCTTATTTTTCATCCATTGGTCAAGGTTGCACTTAAATAGGGTTATGGATGGACTCTGTTTCAAATGGATTGGGAGCCTTTTCCAGAGCATGGGGATCCTCTGAGACACATATCTGTCTCTCCAACATGTCTTATTTATGTTACAAGAAAAATTTAAATCCTTGGGTCTAGCATTTTGGATGCTGTTCATTTTGCAGATGTTGAAAAGATCCATCAGAACTGGATAAGAGGGTGCCTTGTATGCCAGTCACAGATTGCCTCTCAGTAACCTGTAGTACAGAGATAGGGCTATAAGGTGATCTGTATAGGACAATGTGTTTATCCCTAGATTCTCCTGGTGAGGAACCTTTGTAAAGGCTCCAGGGCCATTAGCCTAGTACACACCTATGAACCTATGAAAGAAGAAAGTTGTGACAAATTTTCTTGTTTTGGAGTCAGATAGTGTTTCTGCCTGTTTCACTGCAGAAATGGCACATTGTGTACCCATTAAAAACAACAGTTTACTGTCAGTGTATATTTAATGACACATACAAAAACAATTTCATTATTATGGTAATACAACTGGTATACGTTGTAGTTTACACACTTTAATGCCTGGCATGTAAGACAAATATCATTTTTCATGTAGTTTAGTTGCTCCTGTATGAAGTAGTATCCAGGGTACTTTAGTGAAACTGCAGTGCAGCAAACATATCACCTCATGTCACATGGTTCTGAATACAAGAATATAATCTGACATTTAAATCTCAGTATAACAAAGATTTTTGTTAATGCATACGGTCAGTGCACTTATTGCTGTTTCACTGAACTACAGATCGGTCAAGGAAGATTTTCTTTCATACAGTGTACATGTCGTTGCTCAGACTGAACAACTTGTGCTCTTTATGTACAGTCTAAATCTCTTGTTTTACATATAACAAGTATGCAAACACTAGTCGTATCAGTCATTCTTTAAGTAGGTGAGTGTGCAACCACTATTTCCTCCCAGAAAACTCTCACATGGGAATTTATTCTTTAGATCTCTAGCTCTAATGCCTAGAGGGGAATACCATCTCGATCGACGCATAAGACAGTATCTCTGCAATGAGCTTGGGGGATATGGTGAGCTCCCTGGTCTCGGCTCCCCAGTTCTTACTTACTGCTGATCAAGTTATATGTATCATCTACAATAATAATACTTAATACAAGGATATAAAATAATAAACTGAGGTGCATTCACATCAACTCACATAGTGAGTACTTACACATCTGTTATTTTGTACCTCAAAAGGCCATCTGCAGTGGATGTACAGCTGAGCAAGTCTCCAACCAGAGCTCAGGGACAACACACGAGTGAGGCAGAAGCCACAGAGGTCACATAAGGAGCCACGGTTCCAAAGGCAGAAATCTGCATCATAGAACATGCCAAACAAAACTTTACTCTGAGGAGGAAAACAAAGAGCAAAGTGGCAAACTCTTGGAGTTAAAAAAACTTTATTAGCTAAAATAAACAAAATGATTCAGGGCAAACCCATTATCTGTCTATGCATTCCAAAAAAAAAAAACATACTTATAATGAGCCTGAAATTGGTCAATATTGATCATGCACTACCCTGGTAAGCATAAATAAATAAACAAAATACACAATGCAGTAATTAAGCAACTAATTTTAACTCCTTAATTGGTGCTACACCAAATGAACTGCTAAAACGGGGATACCAATATGATTCTAATTTACACTACCAACAAGCTTCAGCTTTATCCTGTGGAAAGTTAAATGTTAGTGTTCTGTGAAGCTATGTACTGAAGACCAAGGGGCTGCAGTGCAAATGTCGAAAATGGATCTGTGAAAGCAACTGTCCCACCTAAATGGACGAATGGCTCTTGAGGACATAAGTCAATGGCTGTCTAAACAATGACAGCAAACAATACAACTGGAAATCTGTTTGGAAATTGTGTATATCACAACCACAACATCTACTATATCTGCACTAAAGGTCACAAATGTGGTTCATCTTCTTGAACTTATATACCCTGTGCAGTTAAAACATCATCTGGCAGTTCACATGAAGGAGCTCCACCCGCCACCCCCCTCCGAGTGCACTTACAGAATCAGGTCGGTGAGGTGGATGGACTGGCCAAACAAGAACTCAGAAGCTACCTGTGAAAGAAATATGGGATATTTCAAAATAACACACAGTTCTTAATAACATATACATATATATATATATATATATATATATATTCTTCTTTTGGCTTTTCCCGGTTAGGGGTCGCCACAGCAGATCACCTGTCCGCTCATAATTGGCAGTGGAGTTTTACAGTGTCGAGTTGCCAGCCCAGTGCCCAACCTTCCACAGAAGGCAAACACACAAACACACTCACACCTAGGGCCAATTTTAGAGTGTCCAATCCACCTGCAGCATGTCTTTGGGATGTGGGAGGAAACTGGCACACCCGGAGGAAACCCATGCGACCACATATTGCGTATGACATGTTTGAGTGATATGGAGTTATGGAGCTACTAAGCTGTGCTCTAGAAAGCTAAAAGTGTAAGAGTAGGCCTTTGCTGTTAATCGCTTATTGTCAGCTGTTTGAAGTTTGAACGTATATACCACGAGCTGTGTAGCTGCTTGTGTTTTTAACGTATTTTGCAACAAGTAAACGTTTTAACAGCACATTGAATTTGTTGATTGATCCTGGCCATGTTTATTGTGCTGTTTGTTGACATTTTAATTATTTGGATCTTCTACAGCACACTCCTGTCGTATTCCGGTGCTGTATATATATATATATATATATATATATATATATATATAGAGAGAGAGAGAGAGAGAGAGAGGACAGAACTCTGGCACAGCATAGATTGACTAAACCTTTTTTAAAGGGTAGCCTTCATGTCCATCCTTCAATGAAGACACCCCTACTGCTCTGGAATTAAACTTTATTACAGAGTGAATCACACATTTGCCCTTTGAGTCCCTGGCTTGGTGGATATAAGGTTTGTATTTTGGAAGATATGGTTCTTGGTTGACAACTACTTCACCAGGAGGATTTCAGAGAACCAGGCTCTAATTTACATATATAGTAGAGGCATCTCTAGTGGATGTTTTGGCTACTGACCTGATTGTTATAGCAACACTTTAAAACTATTCATTTTCTAGGCTGAATGATGACATTTTCTAATGGTGTGTGCAATGATACAATCCAAGCTGCATGTGTTAAGAAATGCAATTAATGGAACCAGGTGCATCCTCCAAGTCTGGAGCTGTGATCTCATGTTTTGCACAGTGAAGGGGATACAAACATGAGATCAAAAGGAAAACTTTCAGTATGATGGATTTCAAGAAGGGGACTCCAGCTGTACTATCCTCACTGTAGACATCTTCCTGACCTTAACTGAGATCCCAATATTCTTCCAAAGCATAGGAAACCATTGAAGGATATATAAGCAGTGATATAAATTCATCAAAATGAAATATTACTGGAAATGACAGCAGAAGAACCCAGCCACTGGAGATGCACATGCCAGTGCATTTCTTTGTGCCAGTCCCAAGCCCAGATAAATGGGGATGGTTGCTTCAGGAAGGGCATCCGGCATAACATTTTGCCAAATCATACATGTGGACAACAGTACAGATATACATACCGGATCGGTCGAGGCCTGCCTGGGTTAACAATGACCGCCACCAGTACTGTTGGCCAACAGGGTGCTGGTGGAAATTGGGCTACTGTTGGCTAAAGGAGAAGAAGAGGGGGAAAGCATGGCCGAAGGCAGGTAAAGGCTAGGACTGTGATAGTGAGGGTCAGAACTTTGAATGTTGGCCGTATGACTGGTATAGGGAGAGAGCTAGCTGATATGATGGCCCAAAGGAAGGTTGGTATATTGTGTGTGCAAGAGACCAGATGGAAGGGGAGCAAGGCTAGGTGTATCAGAGGTGGGTTCAAATTGTTTTATCATGGTGTGGATAGGAGGAGAAATGGTATAGGGGTTATCCTGAAGGAACAGTATGCTAAGAGTGTTTTGGAGTTGAAAAGAGTGTCAGATAGAGTGATGTTTATGAAGCTGGAAATTGATGGTGTAATGATGATGATGTTAGTGCATATGCTCCACAAGTTGGGTGTGAGATGGATGAGAAAGGAAAATTTTGGAGTGAGATGGATGAAGTGGTGATGACTGTACCCAAGGGTGAGAGACTGGTGATTGGAGTAGAGTTCAATGGGCCTGTTGGTGAAGGGAACAGAGGGGATGAGGAAGTGATGGGGTAGGTATGGTGTTAAGCAAAGGAATGCAGAAGGTCAGATGGTAGTGGATTTTGTGAAAAGGATGGACATGGCTGTGATGAATACATATTTTAACAAGAGGGGGGGAGCATAGGGTGACATACAAGAGTGGAGGAAGATGCACACAGGTGGATTATATCTTATGTAGAAGGGCCAGTCTGAAGGAGATTGGAGACTGTAAAGTGGTGGCAGGGGAAAGTGTAGTTAGGCAGCATAGGATGGTGGTTTGTAGGATGACAATGATGATCAAGAAGAGGAGGATGAGTGTGAGGGCAGCACCAAGGATCAAATGGTGGAAACTGAAAAAGGGTAATTGTGAGTTGGAGTTCAGGGAAGAGTTAAGACAGGCACTAGGTGGCAGTGAAGAGTTACCAAATAGCTGGGTAACTACAGCAGAGCTAGTAAGAGAGAGGGCTAGAAATGTGCTTTGTGTGACATCTGGAAAGAGGAAGGAGGACAAGGAGACCTGGTGGTGGAATGAGGAAGTACAGGAGAGTATACAGAGAAAGAGGTTGGTGAAGAAGAAGTGGGATTGTCAGAGAGATGAAGAAAGTAGACAAGAGCATAAGGAGATGAGGTGCATGGAAAAGAGAGGTGGTGAAGGCTAAGGATAAGGCATATGAAGAGTTGTATGAAAGGTTGGACACTAAGGAGGGAGAAAAGGACCTGTACCAATTGGCTGGACATGGGACTGAACTAGTAAAGATGTGCAGCAGGTAAGGGTGATAAAGGATAATGAGGGAAACGTACTCACAAGTGAGGAGAGTGTGTTGAGCAGATGGAAAGAGTACTTTGATGGGCTGATGAATAAAGAGAATGAGAGGGACAGAAGGTTGGATGATGTGCGGATAGTGAATCATGAAGTGCAGTGGATTAGCAAGGAGGAAGTAAGGATAGCTATGAAGAGGATGAAGAAAGGAAAGGCTGTTGGTCCAGATGACATACCTGTGGAAGCATGGAGGTATTTAGGTGAAATGGCAGTGAAGTTTTTAACTAGATTGCTTAATGAAATCTTGGAAAGTGAGAGGATGCCTGAGGAATGGAGAAAAAGTGTTTTGGTACCGATTTTTAAGAATAAGGGTGATGTGCAGAGCTGTAGTAACTGCAGAGGGATTAAACTGATCAGTCACAGCATATTATGGGAAAGAGTAGTGGAAGCTAGGTTAAGAAGGGAGGTGATGATTAGTGATCAGCAGTATGGTTTCTTGCCAGGAAAGAGCACTACAGATGCAACGTTTGCTCTGAGAGTGTTGATGGAGAAATATAGAGAAGGTCAGAAGGAGTTGCATTGTGTCTTTGTGGACTTAGAGAAAGCATATGACAGAGTGCCTAGAGAAGAGTTGTGGTACTGTATGAGAAAGTTGGGTGTGTCGGAGATGTATGCAAGAGTGGTACAGGATATGTACGAGGGTAGTGTTATAGCGGTGAGGTCTGCGGTGGGAGTGACGGATGCGTTTAAGTTGGAGGTGGGATTACATCAAGCATCAGCCCTGAGCCCTTCCTTATTTGCAATAGTGATGGACAGGTTGACAGACGAGATCAGACAGGAGTCCCCGTGGACTATGATGTTTGCCGATGACATTGTGATCAGTAGTGAGAGTACGGAACAGGTGGAGGAGACCCTGGAGAGGTGGAGATATGCTCTAGAGAGAACAGGAATGAAGGTCAGCAGGACTAAGACAGAATATATGTGTGTGAATGACAGGGAGGATAGAGGAATGGTGAGGATGCAGAGAGTAGAGGTGGCGAAGGTTGATGAGTTTAAATACTTGGGATCAACAGTTCAGAGTAATGGTGAGTGTGGAAGAGAGGTGATGAAGAGAGTACAGGTAGGATGGAGTGGGTGGAGAAGAGTGTCAGGAGTGATTTGTGACAGACGAGTACCAGTAAGAGTGAAGGGGAAGGTCTACATGAGGGTAGTGAGACCAGCTATGTTATATGGGTTGGAGACAGTGGCACCGACAAAAAGGCAGGAGTCAGAGCTTGACGTGGCAGAGTTGAAGATGTTAAGATTTGCACTGGCTGTGACGAGGATGGACAGGATTAGGAATAAGTATATTAGATGGTCATCTCAGTTTGGACAGTTTAGAGACAAAGCCAGAGAGGCAAGATTACGTTGGTTTGGACATGTGCTGAGAAGGGATGCAGAGTATATTGGAAAAAAAATGCTAAGAATGAAGCTGCCAGGTAACAGGAAAAGAGGAAGGCCTAAGATAAGGTTTATGGATGTGGTGAGAGAGGACATGCAGGTGGTTGGTGTGACAGAGCAAGATGCAGAGGACAGGAAGAAATGGAGACAGTTGATCCTCTGTGGCGACCCATAATAGGAGCAGCCGAAAGAAGAAGAAGACTGGAAAATATCAGAAGCTTGATGGTAAGTAATCAAAGACTACAAAGAAAAATTAAGTAGTATTCACATTTCATGCAACTAAAAGCACTGTTCATTAAATAATACCTTGTATTCTTCTCATAACTCTCAACCTGGAAACATCAAAAATCTGGACAAAGGCCGTTGAAAAGTAGGTACAACTGGCCAAAAATCGGGAAGCTTATTTACATAAAATTTGCATACATAATCATGTAACCCCGGCTCACTCCAATGGAATTGTGGGATGCAAACCTGTGATTCAAGCAACAGAGTTTAGCGATGCAATATTTAAAAACTCTCCATATTTTGGGCCTTTGTATCACCATTATTTTTGGCTTTGTCCTGATTTCTTGCTCAGAGCAATCGAGAGGTATGCTTTGGAAGTAGGTCAGAATCAAGGCCGAAAAAAAAATGAAACAGGTCAAAATGTGATGTAGTTCTCTTGCACCGAAACACTTTTAATACACTTTGACACTCTGGACTGTGGATGATGGCCTCACTTTTTTAACTTTAATTTTATTGATCATAATGAAATGCTGGGGAACTTTTGACTGGAAAAATGGTGACGTAGTAGTAGTTGTGAGTCCTTTAGATGTACTGAAAACACCAAAAGATAAAGCTGTGACTTTGGGAGGCAAGAGCTGCAACTGAGCCACAGGGAACTAAATACAATTTCCACAAAAATGGCAGAAAAGTCTGTAAGAAAAGTGACTATCGAAGTGTTTCCTTCAAGAGGCTGGAAAACCGGGGCACTTCAAATTTAAGTAGAAGAGCAACAGGGCCATGCTGCCCAGCCCCCACACCACAACACAAAGCTGCCAGCATCTAAGATAGGATCGACAAGTAGCGGTATGATCAGAAAGTTTCTAAACTCTCTTGTTTCTGCTAACATTCCTAACTGAAGTCTGAAAGTAAAATAAGCAGTAATGTAGATTATAATGGCATCCCTTCTCCGTTTGCAGAATAAGTAAACACTAAATGCAACACATTACATCAAAATTACTAATAACAACAAAAGTAAGAGCACTGACAGTACCACAGCTGGTAAATTTATTACAAAAATAAAGAATCAAAACAAAGTTGCAAAGAATAAATCCTTACAAAACAGTGATAAGCGCTTTCAGGGATCTACCCCTTCATCAGACAAAAGTTAAAAATCCCATAATTCATTAAATACTGGAGGTTAGTCACATGATGTTTCAAAATTTCAGTTGTACCCAATAAAATTACTAATAACAACAAAAGTAAGAGCACTGACATTCCTTGATGTCTGTGACCGAGAACTAAGAGAGAAGCTGGATGTGAGCAAAAATTGCAGCTCTAACACTTTCTATAATTTGAGCAAAGATGAATATCATGCTATGATTGATTTAAAACACATGCATTCTATTGAAATAAGACTGGCAGACAAGGGAGGGGGAATAGTGGTGATGGATAAACAGCTATATGTTGAACAAATGTTACGATTGTTAGATGATGACTCCACATATCAGAATATATCTAACAATGTTGTAAGAAGTGTTATTGATAAAGTATCTTTTTTGATGTTTGATTTGTTAATTACCGGTATGATTAATGAGGAAGTTTGAATACTTTTCGGTCAGTAATCCCACTATACCTGAGATTTATGGCTTACCTAAGATACATAAGCATTTGTCAGTTCCACCCATGAGTCCCATAGTCTCAGGTAAAGGATGGGTTACTGAACCTCTATCTATTTTTATTGAGAAGAATCTACATCCACTCCTATCTAATTGTGAGACTGTGCTAAGAGATTCTAAGGTTTTTTTTGAAACTCTTAGGATGAAATGGATGAATATAGATACCAACCATTGCTGTTTCTTGGTAACAATGGATATAGAATCATTATTCACGGTGATTCCGAATGAATGGGGAATAGAGACCATAAGGCAACTACTTCACAGTGTAGACTATAACAAGAACAAATGTGACCTCATTTGTGCTTTGTTGGATATAGTACTGACCAATAATGTTTTCTTATTTTAGCAACAGAAATACTTACAGAAGGTTGGTGTGGCTATGGGCACAGCTTGTGCGAATAGCTACACCAACCTTTCCTTGGTTCAATGGGAATGCACACATGTGTTAACCAATAGTACATATGGCAGGTATATCGAGTGGTATGTCAGGTTTGTGGATGATATTTATTTGCTGTGGAATGGTACAGAGGTAGAGCTAAATGCATTTTTCAGTTACCTCAATAATACCACTCAATTTCTTAGATTTACCTCTCAATATTCCATGACTGAAAATGACTTTCTTGACGTCAAAGTAAGAAAAGATTAATTAAACCAGATTAGAACTGGTTTGTTTAGGAAACATGTTAGAAAAAACACGTTCCTACATAACACCAGTATGCACCCGAACCACACCAAGGTCAACATCATCAAAGGCCAAGTATACAGGATTATGAGACTGTTTAATGATGATGATGTACTAGAAATAGCCCTGGACCAACTTAAATCTGAGTTTTTAAACAGGGGCTATGATGCTAGAACTATAGATAGGTGCATTCTAGATGGTTGGAGCAATAGGGCAGGTAGATGTAGTCCCTATTATGATACGCACACTACAACTCCAGCAAGCGGGCAAGTCAATGATCGTGATGAGGTAAGGCATATACATACAAACACAGACAACACACTTAGAATGCCACTCACTTTTGCAAGCAACATAAGTGTAGTATGTGATGTAGTAACCAAAAATTGGGGTTTTCTATCCACGATTGACAACCTACAGGGTATAATTGATACTAAGCCAAGTTTCACTTTTAGGAACAATAGAACATTGAGAAATGAACTATGTTATAGTAATGCCGCAATCAATACGGTCAGTAGATCAGATAGACTGGGCACATACATGTGTGGAGCATGTAAACACATACACAATGGCAGGACTTTTACACATCCCTCGAAGAAATTCATTCATAGCAGTAATCTCTACGCTGATTGTACCACATCAAACGTGGTCTACTTCGCCTACTGTGTAGTATGCTACAGCTTCTACATAGGTAAGACCAATAGACGCCTGAAGGACAGGATCCTGGAACATTATAGGGATATTAGGAACTATAAGGAGAATAGTGTGATTGCTATGCACAACATGAATACAGGACCTGAACATATTTTTAAATTTCTGGTTTTACAAATATTGTCTGAGAAATTAAGGTGGGGTAATTTATCTAATGACACAGAAGCTGCTGAGCAGAGATGGATTATTAGATTTAATGCAGACAAGCCACCAGGGTTGAATCAAATGGTGTCACTTAAACCTTTTTTAAAAGCTCGACCTTTGAAACATTGATTCTCTTTAATTTTTAGATTTTTAATATGTTACATTTTCTATATATTTTATGCATTGTATTTTAGATTGTCTGATTATTTATTTCTATATATATATTAGCATTTTAGATTTCACATAAAAATTTTTAATGTATGTATCTATATAAGCTGGATGCACTGGTATTGTATATTTATATATTTTTTATATATATATATATATATATAGCGCTAGGATTATCAGGTTTTTATTATATGTAGTTATACACCATACAAGGTTACACACATTGCTTATTTATCTTTGCTATAATTCCTTTAGTGTATGGTCTCTTTAATTGCATAACTGTGCTAATATGTACTGATGCACTAATTATGTCCTTATTGGGTACAACTGAAATTTTGAAACATCATGTGACTAACCTCCAGTATTTAAAGAATTATGGGATTTTTAACTGTTGTCTGATGAAGGGGTAGATCTCTGAAAGTGCTCACCACTGTTTTGTAAGGATTTATTCATTGTAATTTTACTTTGTTTTTTCTTTATTTTTGTAATACATTTCCCAGCTGTGGTACTGTCAGTGCTCTTACTTTTGTTGCTTTTCACTTCTCACTGACAGTTTTGTGCTTAGAGAGGATATTTACTTTTATTTCAAATTACTAATAACTTGAGTAATTCACCCACCTTCTCTCTGTAAGTAATCACTTTTTGAAGAGATTAAAAGGGTCAGAGCTATGGATCAAAATCAAGATTGTCCCTGAAAATCAAGTCGCTGTCTTTCAGGATAACTTTAAACGCAGACTGTTGTCATTAACTTGATGTTCACAAAAAGCCACAGATGCACCGATCCCATATGTTTTGATCCTTTGTTATAAATATAATGTTCAGAGTACTACTACTTTACTGCTTTCCTCCACCCCATCTCCTTGATGCATGAAGAACATCCAACAAGCAAAGAGTGACAGAACACTTAAGCACCCAAAGTCCCAAACACATTTGTTGTATTTATTCTACATTGTCTTGCTGCACATTAAAAGCTAATCATCGGTATGTTTATTTCAGTTACTTAGTTATCAAACCATTTATATCACAACCAGGAGCAAAGCAATACTGTTCCAAACATCACATTGTTTTTTTAAGTATTAGCTGTAATGACAGTAACGAGGTAAGATTAAAACAAAACAGAACCTCAAAACCTCATCTTTCTTACCCTTGCAAAAAAAGAGTACTTCAAACCTCCCCCCTTCCCTAACTAACCTACCATCCATCCAGCATGTACCCATTTGACGATCCAGTGACTGAATGTGTACAGTGCAACCTAACTCGCCACGTCTACGATGCTGTTAGTATATAGGTCATTCCTCTGCACAGCTTTAAGACTCATATCTAATTCCATTCCTGCCACCATTTCCACCAGAGCCGCCATATTGCACAGGGAAGATGAAAGCAATAGAGCTCATCCAGAATGCGAAGATCCAGGCTGTCCAATTCCGCCACTGCAGCCTTCCCTTCACAGCGATGTTCCTGAATGGAGGCAGTGACTGATGAACCCATGTTTTTAAACACTTTGTTCCAAATATTTTTTAAAGTGGACAAGATTAATACTTCACAATAAAAAGTAGTGCATTATAAATATATATATATATATATATATATATATATATATATATATATATATATATATATATATGGGTCTACTTCATTTGATTGGATGACCATTTGACCTAAACTCATTTGATCGAAATTTCATTAAATCGAAAACCAATATTCAAGGCAAATAACAGGAATTTGTCCCCCTCCCCAATGTCATGTGCCCCTGGAGTTGGCATATATATTTAGGGGTGGGGCACAGCCCACCACATTGGGTGTTGTGGGGGGTGTAGCCCCCCACTTATTTTCATTTAAAATCTGTACTTTTTGTTTTATTTTCTTCTTTTAAAGTAAACTAGGTGGGGGGGCTTCACCCCCCACACCCCCATGTGGGGGGCTGCACCCCCACACTCCCCTAACTATATATACCAACTTCAGGTTTGCACTACATTGGGGTGGGGGGCAAATCCCAGTTTTATGCCTTTAATACTGGTTCTCGATCAAATGAAATTAAGATCAAATGGGTTTAGGTCAAATGGTCTTTCGATCAAATGAAGTAGACCCATATATATATATATATATATATATATATATATATATATATATATATATATATATATATATATATATATCATCATCTTCTTTCGACTGTTCCCATTAGGGGTCGCCACAGCGGATCACCTGTTTCCATTTCTTCCTGTCCTCTGCATCTTGCTCTGTCACACCAACCACCTGCATGTCCTCTCTCACCACATCCATAAACCTTATCTTAGGCCTTCCTCTTTTCCTGTTACCTGGTAGCTTCATCCTTAGCAACTTTTTCCTAATATACTCAGCATCCCTCCTCAGCACATGTCCAAACCAACGTAATCTTGCCTCTCTGGCTTTGTCTCCAAACCTTCCAGCCTGGGCTGACCCTCTAATATACTTATTCCTAATCCTGTCCACCCTCATCACACCCAGTGCAAATCTTAACATCTTTAACTCTGCCACATCCAGCTCAAACTCTTGCCTTTTTGTCAATGCCACTGTCTCCAACCCATATAACATAGCTGGTCTCACTACCCTCTTGTAGACCTTCCCTTTCACTCTTACAGGTACTCGTCTGTCACAAATCCCTCCTGACACTCTTCTCCACCCACTCCATCCTGCCTGTATTCTCTTCTTCACCTCTCTTCCACACTCACCTTTACTCTGAACTACTGACCTCAAGTATTTAAACTCATCCACCTTCGCCACCTCTACTCCTTGCAGCCTCACCATTCCTCTATCCTCCCTCTCATTCACACACATATTCTGTCTTAGTCCTGCTGACCATCAATCCTCTTCTCTCTAGAGCATATCTCCATCTCTCCAGGATCTCCTCCACCTGTTCCCTACTTTCACTACAGATCACAATGTTATCTGCAAACATCATAGTCCACGGGGACTCCTGTTTGATCTCGTCTGTTAACCCTGTCCATCACCATTGCAAATAAGAAAGGGCTCAGAGCTGATCCTTGATGTAACCCCACCTCCACCTTAAATGCATCCGTCACTCCCACCGCAGACCTCACCTCTGTCACACTACCCTCGTACATATCCTGTACCACTCTTACATACTTCTCTGACACTCCTGACTTCCTCGTACAATACCACAACTCCTCTCTAGGCACCCTGTCATATGCTTTCTCTAAGTCTACAAAAACACAATGCAACTCCTTCTGACATTCCCTGTACTTCTCCATCAACACTCTCAGAGCAAACATTGCATCTGTAGTGCTCTTTCCCGGCATGAAACCATACTGCTGATCACTAATCATCACGTCCCTTCTTAATGTAGCTTCCACTACTCTTTCCCATAACTTCATGCTGTGACTGATCAGTTTAATCCCTCTGTAGTTACTACAGCTCTTCACATCACCCTTATTCTTAAAAATCGGTATCAAAACACTTTTTCTCCATTCCTCAGGCATCCTCTCACTTTCCAAGATTTCATTAAACAATCTGGTTAAAAACTCCACTGCCATTTCACCTAAACACCTCCATGCTTCCACAGGTATGTCATCTGGGCCAACAGCCTTTCCATTCTTCATTCTTTTCATAGCTATCCTTACTTCCTCCTTGCTAATCCATTATACTTCATTTTTCACTATCCCTACATCATCCAACCTTCTCTCCCTCTCATTCGCTTCGTTCATCAACCCCTCAAAGTACTCTTTCCATCTGCTCAACACACTCTCCTCGCTTGTGAGTACGTTTCCCTCATTATCCTTTATCACCTTTACCTGCTGCACATTTTTCCTAGCTCAGTCCCTCTGTCTAGATAATCGGTACAGGTCCTTTTCTCCCTCCTTACTGTCCAACCTTTCATACAACTCTTCATATGCCTTATCCTTAGCCTTCACCACCTCTCTCTTTGCCATGCACCTCATCTCCTTATACTCCTGTCTACTTTCTTCATCTCTCTGACAATCCCACTTCTTCTTTGCCAACCTCTTTCACTGTATACTCTCCTGTACTTCCTCATTCCACCACCATGTCTCCTTTTCGTCCTTCCTCTGTTTAGATGTGATACCAAGCACCTTTCTAGCCATCTTCCTTACTAGCTCTGCTGTGTGTATATATATATATATATATATATATATATATATATATATATTTTTTTTTTTTTTTTTTTTTTACTGTACAAAGAAAATATATTGTTAAAACTGTTAAAAGACTATTAGTCTGCAATAAAATATCCAACAGAAAAAAACATATTAAAATGTAAACACCACAAGGTTAACAAGCACAGAACATATTTTGCACATATGATTGAATGAAATTATAGTAACGGGAATATTCACAAAGATATGTAATGTTGTTGTGCTGCAACACGGACGGCTACTTCAGAGCTAAATATGAAAATCAGACCACAGCAAGACTCTCATTATCTATTAATATATAAATATACAAGTTCTAAAATACATTTTAAAGTACTAAATAGGAAAAACAGCATGACAACTACTGAGTGCAACATCTGAAAGAAGATAGAAATACTTAAAGCCTGATAAGTTAAAAGAAATATGGACAATGGGTATTCATCATCTTGTACAAAACACACAAAAAAGTTGTGATTTGAACGGGCCACACATAAATTAGTGGCACCCATTATTTATGACTCAAAACCTGGAAATTCCGAGGAATTCGGTACGGTTGAGAGGTTCTGTATCCTTCTACAGCACTCAGTATGTTTTCATGAGTCATACAGCCTTGTTAAAATGCTGCCAGCTTGCTGACTGTTCTGAACTTGTATATAACATATGCCTTGTTCTAATGTGATACTAAATATGGAATTACTTACTGCCTGGTCCCTGGATCAGTATGTTATGTATATCTAAGCAAAGACAAGCACCTATATTAGTCACCCCACAAGCCAATAAGACAAAACAAATTTAGACTTGTGACAGACGACATAAACATGCAATGGACAGTATGTCTTGGAAGCATCTAATCAGAAATTTTCTTCCTTTCATGACCATGAATGAAACCTTTTGTGTACACATCATAGTAATGTTTAATATAAAATAAATGTGATTAACAAAAATAATACTGCTTATAATGGAAACGTACATCTTGTTAAAAAGGGTGGGATTTACAGAAGATCATTTACAGTATATTCTGCCATCATGGATCAAAATAATGACCCACAATGCACATATTCACAAAACAGAAGTTAAGTGACATAAATCGAGCTGCTAAAAGGAATTACTAGTTTACCCAGTATTATGCACAATGTACCATTTTACCTGGGCCTGCATGTATGGGCTACAAGACATGTTCGTGGCCTATATTTAAACAATTTAGGACAGCACATCAACAAAGGTGGATGCTGATACTTTTAAAACATGATGCAGAAAAGAAATTGCCATTTCACCTCATTTCATTTTTTTCAACGTTTTTACAGTTAGGTCAGCTGGCCACTGGCAAAAAAAATCTTCTCAAGAAGAAAATATGTGCATAGTTCTGATTAAACTGATGGGTATAAAATAAAAGAAAAATTACAAACTAGTTTTGCATGTTTACATGCTATTTGTATTCAACCTCCAGCTTCAAAGCCCCTAAGGCAAAACAGCATGCCCAACACACTAGTCAGAGGTGACTCGATAGTGAGGCACACTGATGTCCCACTCACTAGGTTAAATAAGGAGAAAGTAACAGTCAGCTGCATGTCAGGTGCCAGCATCTGCCACATAACGCACTCACTCAGGTCCCTCAACAACAGGTACAAATATGACTCTGTCATTGTACATGTGTGTGTGAATGACCTGAGATGTACCACCCTGGGCTACATAAAAAGAGACATGGAGGAGCTTTCATATTATGTAGCCCAGGCGGGCATGACCCTAGCCCTGAGCGGCATCCTACTATCACCCAGAATGATACCACAATACAAGCACAAAGTGATTGATTTCAACAATTGACTAAGTTTCTGGTGTCATTCTAAGGGGATCCAGTATCTGTCTGCCTGGGATGACATGATTGACAGACCTTGATGCTTTGCCAGAGATGGCCTGCATCTGTCACCCCTGGGCTTAGATACTGGCCAAGGCTATTGCCACCACTATATTGCCTTTTTTAGGCGGTGTTCCAAAGACCAAATTACCAGCATAACAGCTACATACAAATGCAATCTGAGGGTCATGCTGCTCAATGCTAGAAGTCTAAATCTCAAAATGCACTCGCTTGAAGCCCTCCTTAAAATGGAGAACATTGACAGTTGTGCTGTAACAGAGACCTGGTTCAAGGCATCAGAAAGCACCCCTGCACTACTAGGCTATAACTCATTCCACACCTTTTGGCCCCAGAACTTGGACCAAAGCTCTAAAGGTGGTGGCGTTTCCATATTCATAAAGGATGCGCACAACTCCAAACTGGTAGCCCAACATAACACATCAGAGATGCTTCAGGTGCAGCTAACATTGGTAAGATAGTGACTCAGGTCGTAGCCTGCTATAGGTCCCCAACCATGTCCCAAGACTCACACGCCACATTCCTAAGCACCCTGGAGAATTTTAGGGTCCAACCTAACACTCTCATACTGGGCGACTTCAACTAACCCTCTATTAACTGGGAAAACTACTCATGTACCAAAAAACTTGCCCAACGTTTCCTAGAATTCATTAATTCCAATGCCCTGTACCAGCTCGTTCTTACCCCCACTAGAGGTAGCAACATCCTTGACCTGGTCATTACTAACATGGGCAACCATTGCTCTACACCAATAGTCAACTCCTCCCTGGTTGGATCTGAACACAAACTAATCATCTTGGAAATCCACATCACTCCCACCCCCCCACCCCCACCCCACCCTCCGCAAAGGTAACCAGCATGAAAAACTTTTCCAAAGCTAACTTTGGGTTCCTAAAAACAGAAGTGGCTAACTTCACAGCACCTATGAAAATGGAGAATAGTTGTATGACCATTGAATCCTACACCAATGTACTGTACGAACATGTACACAAATGCATGGATCTCTCCATAGCCAATAGAACCAAGATGCTCTCCTCCAAAAAAAGGAAGCCAATCTGGTGATCCCCTGCCATAAACAAACTCAACAACAGAAGGAGGAAACTGATGCGGAATAAGGTGAAGTCCCAAGATTGGAAAAACTCCCTTATCAGCCTCAACAAAAAGTTGAGATCCCTCATCAAATCCTCTGAAGCTAGCTATGAAAACAGAATTGCAGCAGATAGTAAAGACAACCACAAGGCCTTCTATAGTTATGTTAAGAATCTCCACGGCAATACCCGGATTTGCTCTGAGCTACTGCACAATGTTACCTCCTATACCGAGCCAACAGATATTGCCAATATACTGGCCAACAGAGTCAGTGCCAACTTTAACCCTCTCCCCGCCCCCCAAAGGACCAATCACAATACCAGTAGATTGCCAGGCACCCAGTACTAGTGCTGCACAGGTTAAAACATCACTGTCCAAGGCCAAGAATACAGCTTCTATGGGACCTGACAATATCCCTGGCTGTGTTCTACATGAACTACAGAGTGAACTGGCACCTCACCTGTGTGCCCTGTTCAATCACAGCCTCACCTCAGGCTTTGTCCCTACTGAATGGCACACTGATGCAGTCATACCTCTCCACAAAGGAGGAGTGACTGCAGACCCTGGGAACTATCGCCCCATTAGCCTGACGAGTCTGATATGCAAAGCTATGGAATGCATCATCATGGACCTAGTAAACAAGGATATAAGGAATCTCCAGACTCTGGATCCCACACAGTTTGGTTTTGTGAAGGGTAGATCATGCCTCCTCAACTTGGTCGACTTCTTTGAGTCAGTCACCAGAGCTGTGGATGAAGGCAAGGTGGTTCATACAGCCTACCTCGATCTGGCCAAGGCCTTTGATACTATTCCCCACTCAGGAATCATAGAAAAACTCACTAAGCTAGGCATCAACCCATGTATCACTAGGTGGGTTGCAAACTGGCTCACAGATAGAACCCACAGTGTGAATGTAGCTGACTCCAAGTCAGACTGATGACTAGTCATGAGTGGAGTCCTCACAGCATTCAGTCCTGGGTCCTCTCCTGTTTGGTATCTATTTCTCTGAAGTCCAGGCCAACACAAAGGGACTCTGGCTGACAAAGTTCACAGACGATTGCAAGGTGGGAGCTATTATTAACTCCCCAAGTGATGTTGACATCCTACACAATGGCCTCACTGAGACCAATGACTGGTGCCTTAACCATGGCCTTAAGCTCAGTGCCAAAAAATGTGTCATCATCCTCTTTGGGAAAAACCCAGTTCCCATGAATTACCACATTGATGGTAGTCCACTGAACACAAAAGGTGTTATAAGAGATCTGGGAACACAGGTTGACAGCAACCTCTCTTTTGCTCACCACATTGCCACTGTGGTCAGAAAGTCCTTCTATGTGGCACCATCTCATTACTAAGGGTTTTGCATCCAGGAAGAAAGAGGTCATTATCTCCCTCTACTCTTCCCTCATTAGGCCAATCATCGAGTGCAATGCCCCATTTGGCATGTACCTCACTAGACACCTACAACAACTTGAGAGGCCACAAAAGTACCTCACAAAGAGGTTCCTAGGCCTTAAACACTTGTCCTATATGGACAGACTCAAAAAACTCCAACTATTCACTGTCTCATATCGCCTACTTAGAGGCAATCTCTGTTTGACTTACAAAGCCATGTCTGTCCCAGCTCTGTTAGAAATGCTACATCTAAAGAAATCCCAATCCCTCCACACGACACCCTCCAGAGAGCTCAACCTCATTACCACAATCAAAAAAATGTACTGGAGGGACAGGCTCATAACCCAGAGACTGCCCATGCTATGGAATAGACTTCCCATACGTCAAGCAGAGCACCTCACTGACCCTCTTCAAAAGAAATCTTGATGAGTGGATGAGAAATAGAAAATTTACTTTGGGGATAACTCCAGTGGGTCTACTCAACGGAGGCACTGGGAACTAAGGTTGGGTGGCACAATGCCAGGGTAAAGGCCCCAGGGCCATTAGCCTAGTACACACCTATGAACTTCTACTTGGAAAATTCATTCTGAAGAATGTCTGGCTTGAGTATTTTCATACACATTTCGAATGTCCAAGTTAAATTTATTTATTTTGTGTGTGTGTGGTGTGGCAAAGACACAGATTGCACAATTAAGCAACAGCCTCTTACAAAGAATGTAAATTAAGGCGTATTACAGGCACTCTGTCCCTAAATGTCTTCATATATCCAAGACTTGTCAATATCCTGTGCAGTCACTAATATAGTAAAACATGGTAGTCATAAAGGATCATATTTACTGTAGAGGGTCGCATAAGACACTTGTCAGTGTCCTCTGAAATCTGTTGGAAGGAAGATTGATTTATATCATCTTGCATAAAAAGCGTTTTCTGTTTATATTTTTGTCAGTGACATGAACAAGAACCCAAAATATTTCTGAGTAATGAAGATATGAATATAAACCACATAACAGATCAGAAAAAACACACACAGAGCTTTGAATAAATATCATATAAATACTACGTAATTGATAGGCGAAAGAAAATTTTAGTTCCAGTAATGTTCATTCTTCCAGGGCATCCTTCTTAATAGTCAGGTGCAGCTATTTTACTGACTGAATTCTGCTATGCTTCTCAAACTCTTACAGCAAGGAAATCTGGACAAAGCCATAGAAAAACGGGGGAACAAAGGCCCAAAAATAGGGACACTTTTTAAATAATACTGTGACAAACTTAGTTCAGAGAGTGATAGGTTTTGAAATAGCTTGAATTTTCTAGAAGGTATGAAGTCTGAAACTCAAATTTCTGTCATATTCAGTCTTGAATCTTCAATGATTTGCCAGTGATGTACCAGAAAACCACAATTTTATGAGAAATAGATAAAAAATATGAAGCAAAAATCTGAACATTCTGCGAAAATCTGGCCAGTTGAGAGGGTTGGATTATGCGGGTCTATATCACTTAATCTAACTTACTTATTTTTAGAATCCCTATTCGTTGAACCTTATTCATCTAAGACATAAATCAGCGAATGGACTTTTTGTCGAACTTTTGCCTAGGGCTAAACAATGGTAGGCCAACTAGCTACCGTAAAAAAAAAAAAACATAAAGTTTAAAACCTTACTGGATGGGGGAGCTGTGCCCACCACACAACACCCCCAACTAAATATGCCAACTTCAAGATCGCACTACAGTGGGGAAAAGGGCAAATTTCAGATGGTGGCCAACTATTGCTTTGCCCTAGGAAAAAGTCTGAAGAAATGTCCGTTCGCTGATTTGTGTCTTTGACAGAGTTCGACGAATAGGTATTTAACAATTAGTGTTTTCAACAAAGTGAAGTAGACCCGATTCTGCTGCCCTGGGAGGGTAGTTTGGACTGAGTGTTAAAGACTTCTTCTTCTTCTTTCGGCTTTTCCCAGTTAGGGGTCGCCACAGCAGATCACCTGTCCACTCATGACTGGCAGTGGAGTTTTACGGTGTCGAGTTGCCAGCCCAGCGCCCAACCTTCCACAGAAGGCACGAACATGTACACACTCACACCTAGGCCAATTTAGAGTGTCCAATCCACCTACAGCATGTCTTCGGGATGTGGAAGGAAACCAGAGCACCCGGAGAAAACCCACACGACCACAGGGAGGACATGCAAACTCCGCACAGAGGGCACCCCCAGCCGAGGATCAAACCGGAGAACCTCTTGCTGTGAGGCAGCAACACTAATCACTGCACTAATGTGGCCGCCCAAAGAGTGTTAAAGACTGCAAAGTGTAAAACAACAGATTACAGTGGCTCTGGTTTTGAACCTTGAAAAACAGGGCAGAAATTTTAAAGTTATCTAAATACTACAAATATGTGAATATTGGGTGCAAGAACATGACCCCCCCCCTCAGCAAATTACAGACACTGCAGTTCTACAAAGAAAGGCACGCATCTTCCTTGCAGTAAGACCTTAAAATGAAGAAGTACAGGTGGGAAGTGAAACATACTGAGGATTCTGGCAGTGAAAAAGTATTACAGTACCAAGCATGTTTCTTCCCACTCAATGAATATTGGCAGACAAAGAGGGAAAAATGGAGCATGACCTAATCTTAATGGGTAAAGGTAGACTGCTCAACCAGTTTTGCATCTAATTTTGGCTACCCATCTAAATTGCAAACACAGCCTTCCACGCTGCTGTTCTATAAATGTTCAGATAACAGATACTTTGTTAAATATCACTCAGGAGATGATGCTCCCATAAGATTTGGTATCTCAAGTAATAAGTTAACCTCTGTTTTCATGTCATTCTAGCAATGACTCAATGGCAGAGTAATTAATCATTTCTATCAAGGTGACCAAACCAGCATCTTTGTCCAATGTACTAGAATGTATTTGAACTGCAAAAAAAAAAAAAAACTAAAATGAAACATGAGCACAGTTAAACTATGAGTTTTGTGAGGGGCAACCCCCTGCACAGTTAAACTATGAGCTTTGTGAGGGGCAGCCCCCTGCTGCCCAGCATGAATCAGATCACCCTGTATACCACAGGGGCAGGCCCCCTGCTTCCCAGCATGAATCAGCTCACCCTGTATACCACAGAGGCAGCCCCCTTATGCCCAGCATGAATCAGCTCACCCTGTATACCACCGGGTAAACCAGCATATTTTAACCATCTTATGACCTTCCTAGTTGAAGTTGTTAGTAAGCCATTAGTATGTGTTCCACATTTTACCCATTTGTTCCACATAATGAAGGTGAGTGTTCCTCATTTTGGCGATGGAAGATTGAGAGCTATGCCAGTATCTGGGACTTCCTCAGAGATAATTGTCATAAAATCATGCTGACCTTATATAGCAAAAAAATTCCCACTTAAAAATCACTAATACATCAACCAATTTACAAAATTGTGAATGAACATCTGAGCAAAAGAAACGTAAATTTCTTATATAAAAAATGGTTGTAGTTTTCTTAAAAATCGTTTGGAGAAAAAAATTATAATATGAATAAGAATTAAAAACATTGCTATAATTTGTGTTTCAATAATGAATATTATACGACTGATTCTTATGTTATAAAAAGTGCCTTGCTGGTGTTATTACATCATTATGGTTTGTTTTGCCTGTATGGATTTTCAAATTAATTGGAGCAGCCATGATATTAAGAGTTGCATGCTCTGCCATTTGGCTGCACTGGTGAGGGATTCAATACTGTTTTTTAGCAGATTAGTTTTGTACAGAGCATATAAATATCTCAGCTACAAGGTTATTATGGAAATGGCATATGTTTAATATTTAATTGGTAAATGGACAAACTACAATATTTATATCCATAGTCGCCTCATAAACATTATATTCAAGAATTTCAAATTATACAGTTCAAAAAGAAAAAAAATATGGCTAAGATGATGTTTCATTATAATGAAATATTTCATACAGTTTCTGAAAAAGTCCAGTTTTCAGCATGCATTACCTGGCAGTCCCCAAGGGCATCCTGGTGAGTTTATTTCTACAGGGAAACAATGCATCTCCTAAGTGTGAAGGAACTTTCAATAAATGACAACAATCTGAGGAAAGATGTAAAATAACCTACAGGCACAAAATAGGTGTAAATTAACCAAAAATAGCATCCATAAATAATGATTTGTCAAAGTCAGACTTTCTACAGGCATTTTTTTACACCATAGATGTAAGACTTTCTTTAAAAGGTAAAATATAGTGTTATTTTGACTTGGATTGTTTTCATAGGTGCATAGGTAGGTACTAGGCTATTGGCCCAAGGGCCTACATAAGCCTAGCCAACAAGATTCCCATCCACTCATCAAGACTTTTCTTGAAGAGTGCTAATGAAGAACTTTGCTTGACATAGATGGGTAGCCTGTTCCAGAGTATGAGAAGTCTCTGGGACAGGAATCTATCCCTTCAGCATGTCCTGTTTATTGTGGTGACAAGGTTTAGGTCCCTAGGGTGTGTAGCTCGGAGGGATTGGGATTTCTTTAGGTGTAGCATGTCCAACAGCTCTGTGTTTGACATAGCTTTATATGTTAGGCAGAGATCACCTCGGAGTAGGCGATATGCTATGGAGTAAAGCCAGAGATTTTTGAGATGGTCAGTGTAGGGCATTTGTTTGAGGCCAGTAATCCTCTTTCTGAGGTACTTCTGTGGCCTTTCCAGCTGCTGCAGATGTCTTGTGAGGTACATTCCAAAAGGGGCGTTGTACTCTATAATGGGTCTAATGAGTGTCGAGTAGAGGGGAACAATGACCTCTTTTTTCCTGGATGAGAACCGTTTTATGATGAGGTGTGCCACGTAGAAGGACTTCCTGACTACTGTGGCGATGTGACTATCAAAGGACAGACTACTGTCCACCTGGGTCCCAAGGTCTCTTTTCACACATTCGGTATTAAGTAGATTGCTGCCTACTATTTATATACTGTTACCCAAGTTAGTCCCACTAGACAATGGCCTCTTTTCAAGGTAGACCCAAGGTGGTATTCATACTGACTAGGGGGAATTTGGCCAGGGCACCAGGGAACTTCCCCCTCTCTTACAAGTGTCATGGGATATTTTCAATCCACCTGAGCTACCACCAACTCAGGCAAATGTAAGAATGCATCACTGGATCGCATTTCCTTTATAGCTTTTGGCTGTAGGAAAGTAGTATAATAACATTTTTAAATGAAATAAAAAGCTCAAAGGCAGCATAATGCCTTAACTACTCCCTTTCACAAATAAATCAATAAATAACAATGATGGGTCATGAGCCTCAGATATCATAAATACGCCTTCTAATACAAAAAATATACCAAAAATGTTTTTACAAATGTGTCTTGATTAAATAACTATCTTGAAAATTTTAACAGAACTACTGAAACAATAATTTTAAAAAGTTACAATTATTGGAGGAAAGGACTCACATAATACTGGCATATACATATGTTTCTGTATGGAAATGTTATCTGATGAATAAATTCAATTAAATTAAGAATATTTACTCATATAATACTGGCATATATATATGTTTCTGTATGGAAATGTTATCTGATGAATAAATTCAATTAAATTAAGAATATTTACTCATAAAGTGTGAAATCTCCTTCTAAGGTGAAAAAATGCCACTTAATCCCAAATCCAAAACAAGACAGTTGCCACATTCAGCTCTGAAGGAACAAGAACATTGTTCTGTTTCAAATAAGTAACTATTAGCCTTTATATGACTGAATTCATAAAATTAAACATCTTATTACATTTATATGACTGCATTCATAAAATTAAACAAAATCTTATTACTTAAGTGCTTTATAATATTTGATCCCTGTGTTTTGAACAGTCTCATCTTGTCATAAAGCCACTTGAAGTATTGACTATGTTCAGTTCATTCAAGACACACAAAGCTTTAGAGCAGCTGAAAATCATTCTTAAAGACTGAGCTATAAAATGTCACTATGTTCGTTCAAGAAATGGGGTTCAACACTAAAAATCTCATTAAAAATCTTATTTTATTTCAATGTATCCATTGTTGACCAGGTTAGACCCACTAAGCTAGTGGCATCTATCCAGGACATTCGCAAGGTGGCATTTCTACTACTAGGGGAACATCCTGGGAAATGGAGAACAGCTACAGTTATTCCTGTCCACAAAGGTGGCCTAGCAACAGACCCAGGGAATTACAGACCCATAAGCCTGACCAGCCTCATCTGTAAGGTCATGGAATGTATCATTATGGACTTCATAAATGAAGATATAGATGACCTCCAAACCCTACACCCTACCTAATTCGGCTTTATGAAGGGCAGATCCTGCATGTTAAATATAGTGGATTTCTTTGAAAGTGTGACCAAGGCCAATGATGAGGGCAAATTTCTGTACACAGCATACCTCAACTTGGCAAAGGCTTTCAACACAATCTCACATTCAGGCATTACTGATAAACTTAGCAAACTGAATGTAAACACCTTCATTGTAAGATGGGTTGCCAATTGGTTCACAAACAAGACACACACACTATCAAAGTGGGTGACTCCACATCAACCAGCAGAACAGTTTCCAGCAGGGTGCCACAAGGGTCAGTGCTGGGCCCCCTATTGTTTCTTATATACTTCTCAGAAGTTCAGGTCAACACTAAAGGGTTGTGGCTGGCCAAGTTTGCAGACAACTGCAAACTAGGTGTAATCACTGAATCCCCAAATTATGTCAGTATACTCCAGGATAATCTCACACAGACTAATGATTGCTGTATTAGTCACGGTCTCAAACTGAACGCAAAGAAATGCATCCTCATTCTCTTCTGCACAAGCAATGTCCCTTCACACTATCAAATCAATAACAATACCCTAAGTAGCCATGAACTGGTAAGGGATCTGTGATCACAGGTTGACCGCGACCTTAACTTCGACCACGTGTCTACCGTTGTAAGGAAAGCTTTCCATGTAGCTCACTTTATTAGTAAAGGCATCACCTCACGAGCAAATGAAGTCATAACCCCCCTATACTAGGCACTTATCTGGCCCATAATTTAGTATAATGCCCCATTTGGTATGTACCGTACTAAGCATCTACAGCAATTAGCAAGACTTCAGAGGTTTCCAACAAAGAAGATTAAGGGTGTCCAGCATGTGCCTTATATGGACTGACTAAAATCCCTGTCACTATACTCTGTATCATATAGACTTCTTAGGGGAGACTTATGCCTGGCCTACAGAGCAACCCAAGACCCAAACCTAATGAACTTACTGCATATCTGTAAGTCAAATCGGTCTAGGGTGACCCATTCCAGGGACTTAAATATGACCTGTCACTTAAATAGGACATGCTGGAGGGAGAGATTTATCTCCCAATGACTGCCATGTCTTTGGAACAGGCTACCAATTCAAGTGAAACAGAGCACCTCTATGACACTATTCAAGAGGAACCTGGATGAGTGGATGGGTACCATAAATTCTTACCGGGGATAGCACCCAAAACCCTCCTGGACATGGGTAGTCATCACCAAATGCAAACTTGGGTATTGACTAGTACCTCTACGGAATTACCTTGGGTTAAAACGGCTAGGCATAAAATGACCTCCGGGTTGATAGCCTAGTAATCTCCTATGACCTTATGATCCCCTACTCTTATCCAATGGGTATTATGAGATCTTTTACATCAATGTGAGCTACCATTAACTCAAGAAGATGGGGCCTCAGTTTCACATCTCATCCTTAGGACGGCACACCCATTAGTGCAGCACTCTCCTAATGCTGCACTGCACAATCAGCAATCCAATCATCTGGTGTGGAACAGAAGCCACAGCCTTCTGGTGTACCAGCATCGAAGGCAAGCAGACCTCTGAACTGTACAGAGATGTCCAGATCTTTGCCTCATATTTTTGGTCCATTTTTCATAAAGTTGTGGTTGTCTGTCAAATTATTGGCAAGTCATTTAAGATAAGTGACAGAAAATAATGACAGGCATTTGAGTTTGACTTCATACCGCTTAAAAAAGTCATGCTACAGGAAAATCTGTTATTTTATCAACTTGCTAAGTTTCTTAGAGCAACATTTAAAAAGTGTCCCTATTTTTTGGCTTTTGTCCTCCCATTATTTACGGCTTTGTCCAGATTTCTTGCTCTAAAAGGTTGAGAGGTATGAAGGCAAGTGTGCTACCTGCTGCAGCACTGAAATGCACTTATTTCAGTTCAACATCCAACTCCCCAAAATGAAGATGGATCTTCAGTCCAAAACCAGCCAACATTAAAAACATGATAATTGTATGTAAAGTTTAAGGCACATCAGTGGAAGTTTTGCAAAGTAAGAATGTTAGGACGGAGGTGCAAGTGAGTACTGTAAAGAAGTGGAGTAACAATGTTTTTCGTTCCACAGTTAACAACGTAAAGCCTGATTCCTAATTATGTGAAATGTGTATAAAGCAGAGGGCAAAAATGGTACCGATACGTCTTTTACAAAAGTTTTAAGAAACTCCATAACAGAGCACTGGAAACTTCAGTCTCATCAGATGCATCTTTCACAAAAGTTTTAAGAAACTCCATGACAGAGAGCTGGAAACCCATTTCTAAAAACACACACACCACCAAACCATACATACCATCTGTGCACAACACACCACCACTAACACCATAATGATACACACAATATACACTAGTATTCACTTAGTACCTAAATTGCACACACATATGCACACACACACACACATATATATATATATATATATATATATATATATATATATATATATATATATATATATATAGGTCTAGGACTATTGCACGAAACTACAATACTCGAACCCAACATAACCGAACACATTTTAACAAAAGCGCTTTTACTGAAAAAGCACTTTCGTTGAAATGTGTCAAAAAAAAAAAAAAGAAAGAAAAAAGCATTTATGCAGAGGGGCTACTCCCCCCACCCCCCTGCTTTAATATTCTCACTCCGAGACCGCACTACAGAGGGGAAAAGGGAATCTTCCCTTATCCACACCATAGTACGGCCTCCGCAACAGGCATACTTACGCAAAAATACTTTGGTGAACAGCATTTTCGCATAAGTATGGTCGACCATCAGTGATTCAGGAAAAAGTGTGCCGGGGATTAGTACGGAACCCATAAATATATATATATATATATATATATATATATATATATATATATATATATGTATGGGTCTACTACGGTTGATTGAAAACTCACTTGACTGAAAATGAAATTACTAGGACCACTTCACTGAAAGCTCACTTCACTGAAAACTCATTTCTTTGAAACTCATTTCATTGAACATTATAAATGGCCTTTTCCCCACTGTAGTTCGACCCTGGAGTTAGTATATAAAGTAAGGGGGTGTGTGGGGGGCACATTTTAAACTATACACAGTGATACTTACAAGTGCAATAAATAACTGTTTCCAAAAGAGAATATATAACCAAGATATGTGGGGGGCTTTGCCCCACCCACCCCCCAATGTGCTGTGCCCCCCCACACACACCCTTACTTTATATACACACACACACACACATATATATATATATATATATATATATATATATATATATATATATATATATATCAGTAATCATCTGTGGAACTAAAACAGTCAACACTTCATCACTGAGCATAGCTGTACAAAATCTCAACAGCACAAATCAGTGAACCACATAACATCAGCAGCAACAAAAACCCTAAGCATAAATAAAACCAAAAATATTTTTTTGCAAGGACCACGCCCCTGTACCCCTAGGTGGGGGGGGGTGTTGCCCTCCACACCCCTGCTACTTTATATAAGCCAACTCCAAGATCAAACTACAGCAGGGAAAGGGCATATTCAGAATCCACCCTGCACTATAATCCCACACCAATCCAACACCATGCAAAACTACCCACATCATTCTCTCTCTCTCTGTTACACACACACACACACACACACACACACACACACACACACACACACACACACACACACACACACACACACACCTACTAAATCATACCACCTAACACTAAACCAACACTAACACTGCAACAATACACACTATAACCAAAATCGTGCACAACATTACCATTCACTCAGTACCCAAATTACCTACCCTATTAATACTAAGTAAATAACAAGTAATACAACACACACACACTAAAATGTCCAAACCATGCATGACCCTGAAACTCACACACCTAATCGTAAGTCTCAGTTGTGCAGATTTTCACAGAATGTCTAGATTCTGGAATTATAATGTTGGTCTGTTCATTATAAAATGTGTGGTTTTCTGGCAAATCACTGAGGATACTAAAGTCACTAAATAATGCGAGATATTTCAGTTTCAGATTCAATATCCTTCAGAAAATGCATGCTAATGCCAAACTTGTTATTCTAACAACTTTCTAAGTTTATAAACAATATTTAAAACCTGACCCTTTGTTATTTGCATTATATTTAGAACCACTGGTAAAGACAATAAGGGACTCAAAAATTCAAGGATATAACTGATATGGTAATCAAGAAAAGTTGGCTTTATTCACAGATTATAGTTTGTACCTGATAAAACCAGAAAAGGACATTTCATTGTTGTGGAGCACTGACACAATTTCAAGTCTTTTCAAGATACAAAAATTAATGAAGAAAAAAAATTAAGGCAGTAACTGTAAACTATGTATCCTCACAAAACTCATATTTTTGGGGGCATGGTAAAATGAAGCACTTACGAGTATGGGTCAAACAGGATTCTGTTATGGCAGCTAAGGATATGTGGGAACAGACTAAAAAGATAATACAAAAACTGAGAAACTGGAAGCTCTGTTTTTTGGATATAGATAGCAAGATACAAGCAGTGGAAATGTTTCTAGTCCCTTAATTTCTATACATAGATCAGGCTTTATTTTTATCAACATGAGAAGAGGTTGTGGATAACAATTAATAGAGTTGAAGGATTTTATGTAGGAGGGAAAAGGACAAGAGTCAAGAGGGATAAGTTGATCTTTCCAGTAGAACAAGGTGGTTTTGGATTGCCTGATTTGAAGGGATATTTCAGACCTACACAGTTAAGGCTCCTATACATAGCAAAATCAGAAAGCTACAATTTATGAATGATGAAACGGGGGAAGCTCAAGAAATAAAGAGTGACTGGGGTTTTGGATGCGGATCATTAAGGAGAATAACAATAGCCATACAGAATATTATATTCATAAATCAACAGAAAGTATTACAAGAACTATGCTAACACGGGAACAGAGAAAGGGGATTCTGTTGGTAGGGAGTTGCAATTAGGAGTACAGAGCATAGGCAAGATGGGGCTGGAATTTACTGAAGAAAATTGGCAATGGAACCATGGTATTGAGAACAAATAATTAGAGAGGGAAAGGTAATAGAATGGGAAGAGGCCAATAATAGATTTAAACTGGAGACTAGAGACTGTCATCCCTGTCAAGGATTGATATCAGAATATAGGCAAACAGAAAGGAATAGGGGTATCTGAACTGAAAGACTAATACTGTTAGTTTTTAGTACAATGTAAAATATAAGATGCTATTAAAAGAGTTATAATATATTACATGATAACTACAGGAATCAATCAGAGGGGGTTATAAAGGATTGGGAAGAGAGATTGGATAAGCAATTCACAAAGAAACAATGGAAGGATATATGAATATCTTTCAAATATGCAAGAAAGTTTAGAAGGTTTAGGATTTTTGCTTGGAAGTGTTTGCATATGTATTTTTATACCCCAAGCAGAGTCTAAAGAATTAGTCATCAGGTAGATTGCAAATGTGAAAGGTGTGATGGGGAAGAAAAAGGTAACTGGGAACATCTTTTTTGGGAGTTCAATCAGTTGGCAGACTTTAAAAAAATCTCTGCAGGCTACTCTATCAGAAATACTGGGTGAACAAATTGGTGTAACCAAGGAAAATTATTTTTTTTTGAGCTGTGATAAAGAATCTGAATTGCCTAGACATGGTAAGGTTTTGCTGAGTTTAAATCTGGTGGCTGCCAAAAAGCAATTACTAGAATATGAAAATTAAAGTCTACTCTAAACCATCCGGATAAGAAGAAGTGAACATAGTGAAAGAGATACAAGAACTAGAAGTGGGATATTTAGAAAAGAGTAGGAGAAAATTATATAGAAATAAATGGAATTGTGGGAACAACACATGCAGAATGTTTTGGAGGATGAATGAGGTTTAAGGGAAGGCAGGAATTGAATAACCTATGTAATGTTTGATTGACAATGACTATACAGAAAATTACATGTTCATAGGTATATACTAGACTAATGACCACTAGGGCCCTTATAAGCCTAGCCATGTTACTCAAATGTAACTGACAAATTTGATGTATATAGGTGGTGATTTACTGCAGCATTAATAACCAATTCAGGATATTGCTGTGTGTTTCCCTTGAGGTTTATGACATAGCTGTAGAAGGCCTTATGGTTATCTTTCACCTGGGAGGCTATCTTAACCTCACAATTAGCTTTGCTTGACCTAATTAGCCCTATTAGCTGCGTATTTACTTTGAAGAGAGTTTCTGTCTTTATGGGAAGTACCCTTCCTGATTTTTGCCATAATTTCTTTTTTTTTGTGGTATATTTGTTTAATTCGAGATGCCACCAGGGCAGTTTGGCTCTGGGACTGGTCCTGGGCTTACTTCTGATAGGTACAGCTGAGGCATAGCTTTCATAAAGGGTGATGTTGTTTTTGAAGATTGCTTTGACTGCCTCAGCATACATTAGTCTATGTGTGTGCTGTGTAATATGTGAGGTGGGTGTTATGTGTGTGGTTTCAACAATCTGATGTGCACTTGTATGTGACAGTTTACCCTCCAGTGTCATGTAAGTACACCTCTCGCATATTGTGTCTGTTTCTTTAAGGATTAAGTGGCTATCAGTAAACATGAGACAATTACATTGTCTCAAGAAGCCCATATCCACCAAGTTGACTAATGTAAAATTAAAAAAGTTCATAGCCATACTGTCCAGACCTTTGATTTGTGAGCTGCAAGGGGGTGGTGTATTGAGGTCAGAAGGCTATTATGGGTGCTTTACTGGAGCAGATTATGCTAAACAGTACTACATTTCTTCTAACTTTAATGTTTATGTAATACTGAATTCTACTAAATCTTTAGGTATTGTCACTTGTCTCTCAACTAGCTGCTCTGAGTTTCTCAGCGCACAAGGTATTTATGCATTATTGCCACTTTACAGGGTACAGTTTTATGGACTGTTCTACATGGAAAATTTGCTTTCTAGGTGTTTGCTACTGTGCAGGACACTGCTAAATCATGCAAATGTGCAAAATGTATAGTACCACAGAAAAAAACAGAAAACTAACTAATGAGATATCTGGCAAATAAAATGACTACACAATGAGTCCTTTTTCTGTATTTTCCAACTCTGATAGACCAGGCAAATGTTTGCAACTGAAAATAAATATGGATTGTTTTCATTTATGTAACTGTATGATTGTGTCATAATTTATAATTCAATAAAGCTGTTTTTTGTTTAAAAAAAGTGTCCCTAGTTTTGGACCTTTGTCCCCCCACTATTTTTGGTCCTTTACAGATTTCTTGTGCTAAGAGGTTAAGAAGTATTCACCTAATGTGCACGTGCACACACACACACATTTGTGTGATGATGTGCAGTATTGCGTTCTGTGCCAGGGAGAATAGGGCAGTGCAGGTGTAACATATGCCAGCATAGTAGGAACAACATAGTTAGCTGGTGTTTTGTAGGTAATTTTGTGGCATTTGACTATCACACTGACTTATACAGATGCTTGTGCTAAAATGTATCAACAGTGTTATTCTAACTGATTAAATGTGTATGTTTAAACAAAGAATTCTGGAAGAGAAGAGCAGAAGTTTTTGAAATTGTTCTTTAATTTTTAAATACTGCAACAGATGCCAAAACTCTGAGTGTGTATATTGTACCAGAGTCAGGTGATCAAATGTGATGTCATTCTATAACAGCACTGAAAGGATGGAACTCTCACAGCAGTTTTTGTTTTCTTTAGTACCTGGTATAAAACATCTATGTCAGTTATCACAGTTCAGTTTTAGTTAGAAGCTCATCACCTTGCCTTGTTGAAGTAAGCATCTCAGCATCCAATCTTGCCTTGCTGTATTAATTAAGTTAGCTAGGGAACAGTTATTTATTCTTTAGACAGTCAGGAAACACAGTGAGATTAGTTAAGTATTGTTTTTCTGCATCTGTTTGAATCTGTCCAGCTGTGTTATTTTTATTTCTCCTGTGATTGAAACTTTGGTGTTTATTGTACTTAGATATTTAGTATTTTCTTGTTTTCTGTTTTATTATCAGCAAAAAACAAACTGATACAACTAAAACATGTATTGGTAGGGCAAAGCTGCCAGGTGCAACAACCCTTCTTCAGTGCAAGAAATTTTTATTTATTATTAAATATTTTTATACCTTTCATTGTGGCTGGTCTTTTGGAATACTTTTAACAGCTTGAGATTACTTGTGCTTATTTTAGTGATGTCATGGCCACTCTGAAAAGCCTTGCTGCTTTGGTTACACTCTACCATTTATATTAGGATGGATGTTACTCAGTATAATTGGATACCCTTGCAAGAGCCCGAGAATGGTTGACTGGTGCCACTGGAACCACTTGGCTGCCACTATAAAAAACCTACATGGACCAAAACTAAACCCACCAAGGTGGGGGGTTTCACCCACCACACCACTCACACACTACCCTACTTAAATATTCCAACTCTGAGATCGCACTACATTGAAAAAAGGGCAAAGTTCACCATGGTGGCCAAGTGGTTCCTTTCACAGGGAAAGGATTTTGGCAGTTCATGCTTTCAGATACCTGACATTTCGAAGAACTGTGATCGGGTAAGTGAGCTTCAATTAAATGCAATTTCGATGGGTCGAGGTACACCCAAATCTATATCTATATATCTAAAATGTATTGAATGGTTGGTGGTGCTGGAAATCATTTTTGTGCTTTACATGTACATTTGGGTCTTTCTGAGACACTGTGAAGTTCACATGCACTGGCTTTGTTTTGTATCTAAATATATATATATATATATATATATATATATATATATATATATATAAAGTAAATAAAGAAATAAAGATCAACAGGCTGGAGGGAGTGCTACAAAAAGGAGAAAAAAAGTACAGTTGTGTACACTTACCATAAATGTAGATGTTCGAGTGTATTCACTGTTGCAGTCATTACATTTGGGGTTATCTGCTTGCAGGTAGCCCTCAGTCGGCCTGATTAACAAAGTCTTGGGTCCTGCATCGGTTGCTGTCCCTTGTTCCATGACATCAGGCCATCAGGGGTATAAATCATGCACCAGTACATCAGTTTTTCTTGCCCCACATGTGGAAGTGAAATCTGTATCCCTGGGACACTATATTTAAAACCCATTTGCCCTGGATAATGAGTTCCCAATTCTTTGCATGAAGAGCACTCTTTCCCTCCAAAGGGGCAGTCAGTTGATAAGTGCTTGGAAAGTTTAAAAGGAAGTCATTGAGGCAGTTTACCATAGGGGGGAGTCTTATTATTCCCAGATTTGGAAGTGGAGGCCCCCCATTGCTTAGTTCTGTGTGTCCCCTGGGACTGAAACCTGGGGTTTTTGCAGGGTCTGAGTTTGGCTTGAGAAGACCTGGAAGGGTCTGGAAAGGACCAATTCTTAGAGGGCCAGTGCCTACTAAATGTAGGAGGCTGAACTTGTAAAAAATCTTTAACAGTTTGCATAGATTTAGCTTTATCTTCCATCTTTTTAAGAACTTCCTCAGCTTTGTTGCCAAACAGGCGGTCCTGATTTAAAGAAACATCCAACAATTCAGCTTTAACATGATCAGGCAAAGATTGCTCCTTAAGCCAAGCATGCCTTCTGAGCAAAGACCCAGTAACAGCAGCCCTGCAAGAGGCCTCTAATGAATCAAAACCACATTGCAAAGTATGTTTTCCAACTTGTTCAGCAGAATGCATTAAATCCTGTAATTCTTTATTTTCCACACAGTCAGGAATCAACATAATTTTCTGTTTAAGCAGTCCAATAACATGTTGCTGATACTTTAACATATGAAACTGGCAGTTTAAAGCCCTAATGGCCAAGGTTGCAGAAGTGTAAACCTTCTTACGCCATCCATCCAGCACCCTGGAGTCTCTATCAGAAGGGGTAGAATTTTTAGCAGTAGAAGCCTTAATGCCCTTGGGCCCCTGTGAAATAGTCTCTGGATCTGCAATAGGATTTTTAAAAAGGAACTTGTGGGACTCAGGGATCCCTGTAGTATCTGTCAGGTTTTCTGGGAGCAGGAGGCAGGGAATCAGGGGCCATACTAGATTCCGAAAAAGCATCATCAACAATGTCTAGTACAGGAGGAATAGCTAAAGGCCTATGCTGAGGTAAGAGATGGAAATCCCTAAGCCTCTTTTTTAAATAAGAAAAATCCTGGCTTTCCCAGTGGAAATGCTCCCTTAGAGTATATAAGGTTTCCCCAAAAGAAAAATCCTCAGGAGGGGAAGCAGAGGGAATGGAGTCCTCTGCATCAGAATCTTCATAAATAGATAAGGGCAAATCCAGATCATCAGAAGAATCAGAAAAAACAGAATCCTGATCAGAAGATTCATAATCAACTTCAGTCCTAGGCCTCTTAGAAGGGGGGGGGGGGTTGACTACTCCTGATTAGAGTTATTAGATCTTCAGCCATTCTTATCATTTGTGTTTTAGGCATAGAGGCCTGAGCATGTGGCCTGGGCGTCATTTTTTTAGCCATGTATTGAGATTTAGGCCTAAGTAAAGAAGGAGGCATTGGTTTAATATGCAAGTCAGTAGGCCTGAATACACCCTCAGAAGCCGGTGCCTGCACAGCGGCTCCGGACCCATCCAAGGTAGAGACATCCGTGGGTTCCATAGTTGAAGCATCTCGCGGCATACTGGACTACAAATGGGTCTCAGTAGAGGCCTGCGAATCAGAAGTAGTGGGTATCAGGGGCTGTGAAAGCGCCTCGGCGGCCTGTCTCTGTCTTTATCTTTGTGTTTTTTTTTCCGGAATCCTGGTAGTTGGATGGCTAACCAACGACATTTCTGGATAATTAAACTGAGAACCGAAATATTTAGAGGCGAAAATATATCGACGACGGATATATATATATCGACGATGGATAGTGCGCTGATTAAATAAAGCACAAAACTGACAGCAAGGTATGTCGTGGTCAGGGCCTAGGTAAAGAATACAGTATGAATGAAAATCTTTATGAGGTATTTGCTTTCCACAAGTAATACAATTATTAACTTTTACTGACATCGGTAAGGAGCAAGAAAAAGTTTCCCCAATGGGGTACTTAGCTTTAGTTGAAGACTTCGGTTCTGAAACTCAAAAATGAAAATTTCAGGAGTCAGCCGACCAGCACTTGCGAACTGCTTCTGCTTCGGGCAATGCACGGCAAGAAAGACTGATGTAATGGCATCGGCTGCATGTTTTATACCCCTGATGACCTGACGTCATGGAAGAAGGGACAGCAACCGATGCAGGACCCAAGACTTTGTTAATCAGGCCGACTGAGGGCTACCTGCAAGCAGATACCCCCAAATGTAATGACTGTAACAGTGAAACACGAAGAACATCATGGAAATGATTCCACTGACGTTTTCTTATCATAATTTTTCATTCCAATCCCCTAGATCTCTTCCTCCATCTGCAGAGATACAGATGCGCAGTTATTTCATAAAAAAAGTTCTTAACTGTGTCACACTTCCCCTAATGCTACATTTACCAACAAACTCTACCAGTCCAAAGTCAGGTGGACATAAAGAAATCTGGGAGCTGCTAAAGAGGAAATGCAATGTGAGAGTGCCTGTTTTATGAGCCATGTAGTACATCACTTCTACATATGGAAACAAAAAAGGTTGACTGGATATTTGTTGCACGATTCTCCATACAAGAAACTTTCTAAGCCTCTATTTATCAAGGTATCATGGAAGATACACAAATTTCCCTCAAAAATTAAAAGCATTTCAGCATACTGGCTTTTGAACAGACAATGATACATGAGTCTTTAATAATGCATCCAGGTTAATAAGCCAGATCCACTATCTATAAACACATTTTGTTCTTATTTGTGCTCATCAGTGCAGCTTATGTAGAAAATCTGGGCAAACTCTGAAACAGACAACTTCTGAAAAGCCTGCTATGCATATAAAGTGGAAAATTAAAACAAAACAATACTACTCCAGTGGTATAACATGCTTGGAGAAAATTATGAAAATACAAAGAAAAATTAATACTTCAGGTTTTGTGGGTCACAGAGATTAATGAACTATTAAAATACGTAAAGGACAAAATGGGAAAAAAATGGTAGATACCATTGAGCAGTAAAATGCAGTTTGACATAAAAATTAACCACTTTGGAGAAGACAACTATAGTTCTAAGTTAAAATTAATGAAATTGCGAAGAAATACATTTGACCAGAACCACAGTAGTACACAAAGGAAATACTCTCTTACTTTATTTTGACTACTTCATTTCTTGGCATTGTTAATAACTAACTCTGCTAACTGAATCCAGCTTGTATAACTGCTGCAGATACTCAAAATATTGCTGGGCTTGATAGAATAAAAGTTAATGATAGATGGAGGCTTTTCTAGCCACAAGAATTCTAGTGCAACAGTCACATTTATAACAGTTCTAAATCCATGCATATTTCTCAATAAATGACACCAGTATGATAAACACATATGTGGTTACATACCATTTTACATGTAAAATTCTAAACAGGTTTTCTGACATATACTTCTTGTTCTAAATAATTGTGCTATGAGAGCAGTAAGGCACGCCAAGAACACAGTCTTTTAGATATGCTGCCATTTCAGAGCCGTCTGTCTTATCATTCCCCTATACAGTGAGGAGGACATGATGGCCTCAGTGAATCACATCCATTGTGCGTTGTTGCTTTTATCCAGTGTTGCTCTTCTCCCTGTAGTATGTAATAGAAAATGCAGCTGATTGGTCAGGTAGCTATGTAGTTAACATAGCGAAATAGAGAAAAAACTGTTTCTATCAATTCATTAAAATTCTTGGCTCCTAGCAAGATGGCTGCCTTGTGGTTAAGATCTGACAAGCACACTGTCTTCCCTTCATATTAAGGAGAAGCATCATACATAAAGCTAGGGTTTCCACCTTAAATACATAGTGACTTACTGACTTTCAGTCATGTGAACTACATCTGAAAGTGCTTTACAGAAGAATAGCTGTATTCAAGCGGTCAGTGCAGCATCATTCTACACAAAACAGTACCTACATTGTTAACTAGATATTCTACCCAGTGTTTCTGTTGCTTATTTCCAGCATGTAGAAATACACATTTGGTATCCATTGTACACTATTTAGAACAGCACAGAGTAATCCAGGCACTGGGGCTTCAACACCAGTGTTAACAAATCAGATAAGAGAAAGCAATGAAATACAAAAAAAGGACAGATAAGCACATCTAGCAAAAAATACCCAGGGTCAAAACATGTATTAAATAAAATCATACAGCTGTAATAAAGGGATATCGATACAGTAAAAAGTCATTATATTTCTTAATGACCTATACTTTAATTAATACAGTAAGGCTAAGAGGGTGGTAAAATAAACTACAGAGCTCACTCAAAAAATTATGTTAAAAAAAAATTATATATATATATGTGTGTGTGTGTGTGTGTGTGTGTGTAAGGCCCATGAAGATTAACATCATAATTATATAAATTCATGTCTTTAACTCAGACAAGCAACAGTGTGACAAAGAGATTGGGATTCTTTTGGGAGGATGTACTGAAAAGTAGATGGCCTAAAGTTACTATCTCTTAACAGGAATAAATTAGTATAAGAACAGGATGTGAGTATGTGGTTCATGTACCTAGCTGCCACCTCTATGTCTTCCAGCAGTGGGATCACCATAGGCTGTAATATATGCAAATGTATCTTAAGATACAATAAGTCTGGTTCATAAATAGGCACTGGACTGCATATCAGATGCAGTGTGAGGTCCACAAATACCACGCATGCATCTAGTGAGCAATTCATGCATGGAAATCTGCACCACTGGGTAGCTGTGAGTGCACTGCAGTGCAGCAAGACATCAACTGCACACATAAAGGATGGTGGGGGGCATAAGCAGTAGACAAAAAGGACAGCGAAGAACATCATCAGCATGTGTACTCCATTCTACACAATCAATGTATTGTAAAAAGCATGTTGCACATGGTTGTATGGAATGCTGCACAGTTTATCTAGATGCCATGGCAGAAACAGATCTTTGCATATGGATCTTTGAGAGGCACAGTATTAATATGCTGAAAAGAGCTATACATAGGCATGCTTCATTTACATACACACACACACACACACATATATATATATATATATATACATATATATATATATATATATATATATATATATATATATATATATATGTATATAAAATAAACATCTGATGTGGATGTCAGCAACATCTCCTAAATGGTGCCTTATGGATGAACTGTCTATAGCAGGTGAAGGACCTGACCTGTGATACAACACTGAAGGCAATCAGTGAAATGCAGAGAAACAGGAAGAGAAATTAGTGTTCAGAAACCATTTGTACACACTAATACTTGGCATGCTATGCTGACTAAGGTTTCATGCTTGCATGGAAACTGCACCAAACATAGTCTAAAATATGTACACGATAGCCTTTAAAGATGGATTCATTTATGGTGTGTAGCATGGATGCGGGGCAGCAGTATATATGGTTTCCAGTGTGTAAACATGCAGGGCACACCAGTGGCCTGAACTGAGAGGCTGTAATAACAAATATGCAGCAGCACAGGCAAGTAATGCTATAATCAGCACAACACAATGTTAAACAAAACATTAACAGGCAAAATATGTGCTCTTAGATGATTAGTACTCTGCCAGTAAGAGATACAAAGTCAAAACAAGGAAGATGACAAATGCCATGACACAACTACAGCTTAAATAAATGAAAGGCAGCTCTTGGGATCCTAATTCTTACAATCCCATGTGGCAACAGCCAAAAGGACAATAGCACCAGGTAAATATAAAAGCTATTTATTAAAGAAAAAAGGTGAGGACTTTCATTCCTGACCATAGGAACTTCATCAGAACAAATAATCAAACACAATTGCACACATCATATAAATTAGTAAAAAACACCAATTAAGCTGCCTTGTTAAAACTAACCAATGAAAAATCAAGTCACTAAAAGGCCATAAATACTAAAATACCATGACTTTAAAAATGAACAGACAGTGTAAAAAAATGTCAAACTTCCAATTGCTTTAACTCCAAAATTGCAGTGATGGAACATGCATCATTTAACCCAGGAGAACATGTAACATTCAACAATAGTCACTTCAGTTCATTTTTCTCCAAATGTTCATCAAGAATATAACCCCTTAGATCATTCACAACTACAGATCACCTTATATAACCATGTATCAGCCACATTTACATTTCATTATACCTGAAGTTATGAAGCCCAGCCCTGCCCTTCACCAAACAGCAGAACCTCCGCTTGTTAAGTGCTTCACTGACTGTGTATTCTAGCAGGCATGCTGCAACCAGTAATGTTTCTGCGAAACATTATAATGTATGATGGTCTCTGATAGGGATACAATGTAGGGGTCCATGGTGCTATGGCCTCTCATCATATGACATCTCAAAATACTGGTTAGACCTTTATGGGTGTCTGGCCATTTAAGTCTAACTGCAAACTCTTGCAATTTAGTGGTTAGTTGCCATTAATGCATGCATACATTTCTACACAGTTGCAGGGTGGATGTTGTGCATATTTCTAGTATTTGAAAATCATGTATAGTTGAGTTTCCTTTAACAACACAATTTGTGTTAAGTGGTAAGTACTACACACCATTGTATTCATGGTTCACACACATGCCTGCATTCTGCAGATGCCTGGTCACTGTTTTCTTGGATTATGGATAGCCTTCCACAACACATGTTCCTCTCAGTAGCACCGCTTAGTGTGTTCCATCATTTATGAATCCCACAGAACAATGCCAAGCCCCAGAAAGGAACAGAAAATCCTTTTGGTGACAATTTAATAAAGCATATAAAAAAAACAGCTATTAAAAACTGAACTTGTTTAAGATAAATGATTCATTGAGATTATGCCATATGGTAATTAATATGTGGTTATCACACTGTGCATGAGTTTTCGTACACATCATGTTAGCTTTACAGTATTTGGCAGGCATTAGAAGTTGCAAAAGTGATGTGATAGTAATGTACTAGCAGTGTTTCATCCTCCAGTCTATAACTTTACAAGTCAGAAATATACATGCAAGCACAAACTGCTAAGAAGAAAACAAACTACCTAAAGAGCATTGATAGCAGCTTGAGAAGGTTAGACCACAGAGAACCACAAAACATTCTGGTTTAAAAATGTAAACATTATAGCTTGCTTTGTTCTTAAGATAAAAATGGGTCTATATAACATTGTCGAATATTTATTTAAATGTTCGAAAGTCATATGGTCGACACCATATGATCGAACATTTAAATGTTCAAACGTTTCAACGGAGATTTTTTTATTTTATTTTTATTTTACATTTGTTGACCGGGCTAGTCTGGCTGGATACATGTCCATTTTCAGCAGAGGCCCGAGGAGAAAAGCTCCATTATATACTGGTACATTACATAAAATACATCACTGTAAGATACAACTTATAAGGATCAAAGAACTATTTGAATGTAGGATATTAACAATACAGAAGCATTTTTACAGAAATGTACAGTTCTTAAATTACATCATTTTTACAGAAATGTAAAATACTTAAAATACTAAATAGTGTGTAGATTCCTAATCCCATATTATTAGCAAAAGCAGGAGTAGTAATTTTGAAAAGAAAGAAAGAGGTAGCACACACAAAGGTCTATACTATATAGTATTAACAGTTATGATAATACATTTGTGCCAGGGCACCAGTTTTAAGAAACAGAATTGCACAGCAGGGAGCAATGTGTAGGTTTAAGTGAGAGGGTAGATGACAGGATGCAGAGGTGTATTGAGTAAAGAGAAGAGACGTTATAGGAAAAGTAATATCTAAGTGGATATAAGGTGAGCTACAGAGGAGGAGTGATACAAGTAGTAGAGACAAGTAGAGAAGTAATGGAGAGAGCTGTAAAGAGAGTTGGGTACTGAAGTCAGTCAGGATTAGAGCAAGGGCATAGCCAGTTGGATTTGAAATGGTACCTTAGTTGTTTCTTGAAAAGTTTTGATGAGCCTAGGGAGGTCAGTTCTATGGGAAGTTTATTCCAGTAAGAGCCAACAACATTTGTAAACAAGGAGTCACCAGCTTTATTGTGTGATTTGAGAGTAGTGACTAGCAGTTTGTTTGCTGAGCGGAGGGAAGTAAGATTCCTGTAAGGGGTGACAAGGTTATTAAGTATTGGTGTATTATTAGGGTAATGGAGAATTTTATAGGTGATAACTAACTGGTGGAGGAGAATCAGATTTTGAAGTTCAAGATCTCCATACAGTGTGGAAATGGAAGTTTTCCATTGTCTGCACTGTAGTGCAATCTCAGAGTTGGTATATTTGAAGAGTGGGGGGGGGTGTAAAGGGGCTTGCCCCCCTGCTTAACCTTTCAAGTAGTTTTTTTTCTGTTTTTTTTTTTTTTTAATTTGATTTTCGAACTTTTAAGAGTTCGAACATATGGTGTCGACCATATGGTGTTCGAACTTTTAAATGTTCGATAATCTGATATAGACTTGATAAAAACAGTAGTAATCACTGCAATAATTTGTGAGAAGCAGAATGGTGTACTCAAAGGATGCATGTGAACCGTCAGACATGGGTATCAACAAGCAGTACTACCGAAGTACACACTAACTAAGCAGAGTTGCTAAGTTAGTACATCTTTTGGTCCCTACCTTTACTTTCCTAAACATACATGCAATTAATTCATGAACGAAGCTGCATCTCCAACTGCAAAAGTGATTACATCAAGGAATTCACTTCAGCTCTGCTGTCAGAGTTTTCATGTCACTTTTCCACTCAGCATAAAAAAAAAAAACAGCCTCACTGTGACTGGCCATCTTCTCACTCTTCTATGCTGAGTAACCTTTGAAAGTATTCTGTTTTATAAATAAATGCTACTTTAGAAAACCCACTGTGTATCAAGTTCCTAATGTAACTGAAATAAAACAATGAATGTTTCTAAAATCTCCACCACACGTCATTGTATGCTGCATGCTGTACATCTGTTTTACTATGGAGATCAAGGCTGCAGCAGAACATGCTGCTTCCGTTCCCCACACATTGGCCCAGACACAGTATTCTACCCAATCAGCCCCTGCAGCACCCAGACCACTAATCGAATGTGGGTCATCCAGAATGCAGTCAGGGCTTCATCCCCATGATGCACAGAACTAATTCTGCTGACTCATACAACACATATTTTGTACTTTAATATGATCCTTCATCTTCTCCGTTTAGTTCAGGTAAAAGCAGGAAGGCTGTGGCTCCCCCAGTGATAGGCAGTCTACACAAAGGGTACATACTGGTTTCAGTGTACAGTGCCATAAACTGTGACTTCTACTCTTCTGTATTAGTAATTATAGTAAGTTGGTCTGTTCAACTTTGCAAAAAGTCTTGTCAGGAAAGGAAGGGAAAAGAAGCAAACGCTTATGATGTTAGTGAATGAGATTCTTCCTACTGGTTTCCAGTAGAGGTCCAAGAAAGTGCTAAAGTGCTGGGGTTCCCTCTCCCTAATCTATACTCTGGCTCATTAATATTCCTTGATATGGTATTTGTCATATCTACATTCGGTAATAAGTTTGTCACACTACTCCTTTATTTGTTGTGCTCTCTTTTGCTGCATCTTTGGCCTTTCTTAGGGAAAAGATCAGGCCATTGACTGCTTAATCTTTCCCTCTCTGCACATCAACCTTTCAGAAACCTGACTCAGAAATAAAGAAGCCTTACAACTCTTCTTTATTAAGGTTTTGAACATACCCAGTTTTAAGGGAAAATCCTGCTACAGTAAACAGCTACTGCAGAGATGGAGCATTCACTTCTGTGATCATGATTAGGCTTAAGGAACAGACACTGGCCTTAAGAGGGCCAGCTGGAGCCATTGCTAGTTTCATGGCATCTCTGCAACTGTCATGGAAGGGTGAGCTGAGCTCCTGGCTCAACTGTGGCCCCTGGATGACAGCAAGCATATTTTACAGATGGTAAATAGTAGCTCATATTAACATAGCACACACTACCTTCTTCTTTTAAGATTAAAACATTTAATCTATGCAACTGTTTTAACTCAGTACTCACATTCTTTTTGTACTTGTATCCTTTTTATTAGTTGTAACAAGCTTGTAGCTGCAAATAGGCCATTATGGCCAAATCCAGCTATCTAAATGCATAAACAACTAAACAAATAAATAAGTCACTGCCAACACTAATCACACAGGAACTAAGACAACATATCATAATATGACCTTTGGATGCAAAATTCTGCAAAAAACTATGCCAGGAAGAATGGCATATCCTCATAAATCATGCCACTTTGGCAACCTGATCTCTGGGTGGTCTTTCTTCCCCCATCTATACACTATCTTGTTAAGGACAGGTACTAACCACTGACAACCTGTAGAATAAGCCACAGCACCTGCTAAGGCAGCTGCAAACAACAGGTTCTGAAAGAAATAAGATGTAAGCCTACCAGAAGTGTATTTTAAAATGAAATAAATCATGTGACTAACAAATTATGTCAAATATACATATGAAACTGCAAGCTTTACAGAAGATGAACGGCCACACATTAAGATTTGCTGAACTGTATCACTAAAGTACAGGACATTCACGTGTTTGCATGGAAAATGATGCAAAGAAATCGAATGCAATACACTATGAGAGAACAAGCCTGAAGCTCCAATACCAAGCCTTCCAAATCCAACTAAAAAGTAGGCTATGGTAATGAGTATATGCCAAAAAGCCATCTTAAATTAGAAGCTCAGACTATGCAAGCTAGAAGGGAACTATATTCCACCATTACAAGTGGTAAAGTAATTAAAAGGAGAATGAGAGTTTGGCGAATCCCTTAAAAAAAGGAACAAATGATACACCTATAAAATGTCACAAACACTACACTTGTATATCAAAAGAAGGTTGCAGAGCTCCCTTTAGAAAATATTCAAGAATGTCAGGACATTGCAGAGTTTACTAGAATAAATTTCTTGTTTATGATCAAATTAATTTTTTTCTACTTTGGTGAATATTTTTTCTAATGCTTGTATTTTGCAGCATATGCTGAAACCATAAAACCCCCAAAGCTGAAATATGAAACCTGGAAACAATAAACATCTCTCTGGGAACAATGTTTTGAGGGCCAAGTGGAAATGACTCCCCTGACATTTGATTTTTTCACAGACATTCAGACTCAATGAATGAGTATCTTGGCAGAAAGTAATAGCAGGCTTCCCTACCCATCTAATATGCAACAGTAATTTCAGTACTTTTTTACTGAATTATTACTGGAAAAAGCACTGAAATGACAGTATGGCAATGTATGCTATATGTAGTATTCCCTATTGTAGTTCTTAGGCATACATGTTTATTTTCTAGAGAGAAGTTTACAGACATTCTGGGCATATTCTGGTCAGAAATATATACTGTAGGATAATTTCATGTAAGCCAATTAGCTTTTCTGTTGAGAAAGAGCATGAGAAAACTACAGAAATGGCAGTCAGGATTTTTGGCTATCTAACATTTCTCAGCACATTTTCAAGAAAGATTCACAGTTCTGCATGTGTGTACACCAGGGGGCAGCTTGTGGTACAAGGCTTCAGCCCCACCATATAAAAAAAATCAATTTTAAAAATGTTATTTGCTTTATTATTTAATGTTTGCAAAATAGCTGACTTTTCCTGTTCAGGGAATTGGAAAATGTACAGTTGCAGTGCATATGCACTGGAGTTCTGATTTCTGTTTAAAAAAACAAAAATCAGTTTACGTTGTGTTTTAAAACCGCTCACTCTTCAGGTATTTACTCATAGTTAATAATACAATTGCACCTTATTACCCATACTTTAGCTGTTTGGGGAGGTACAAATGGAGTTTCAGTGAGGGCTAGTTGGACTCCTAGATGAAGAGGTGAGCAGACATTTACCATTGGCTCAAGATGCATCAGGTGACTGATACCCACAGAATCCTGGGGATCAAGAGTAAAAGAAAGTTCTGTTTGTTCTGATAAGACTTAAATGGAGCCAAGTAAAAGACATGAGGTTAAAAAGATTTCTTTTATTAAATATGGCATAGAATTTTGTGAAATCATTTATTACTCCATAAAAGAGACTACATACAAATTTCTATGGCTGCAGTTTCAAAACACTGATGTGTCATGTGAATGCCAATGATTTTTTTATTTATTTAGTCTTTGTTAAGTAGGTAAGGATGATCCTCTAGTATTATTTCATTAGCTCTATTACTAATAATCACTTTCAGTGATCCTGATTTTAACTGTCATGCACATGAGATGCAATGCTTTTTAATTAATTTCAAAACAGAATTGAACAGATTTGTCTTTGAAGGATAAACTGGAACTGAAGAGTCTGGAAGGTGTTAATAAAATTTTATGGCAGTGTGGTCATTGTTATTTTCATAATGTGTATCATCATAGCTGTGTTTTAGTAATAATATATTGAAGTCTGGATAAACTTTTTTTTTTCAGAGAAAGGGGGATCACAGTGTTATGTTCATTTTCTTAACAACAGAAACAAGGATGATGACCTTAAAAGTGCAACAGTATTTATACTATGCTCAATTTTCTTTCTTTCTTTTTTTTTGAAACAAAAGAAAGCTTTATTGACATGACGTGTAGTATGACTTTACCAAAGTGTTCCAAGGTCATTCTCCATGCATAGTGCACCAGTTTGCCTGTCCTGCATAATAACACATAGATGTGACATGAATTTTAACAACATCAGTTAAGGGTATACCCATACAATCCACTAAAAGCCATAATAAAAAGAAATTAGGGACAACAGCGTGTTACAGAGAACAGAAATATAAATGTATGTATGTATGTGTATGCATGTATATATATGTGTGTGTGTGTGTGTGTATATATATATATATATTTTTTTTCACACACACACACACACACGTATATATATATATATATATATATATATATATATATATATATATATATATATATATATCTATCTTTAGAGAGACAGGGAGGGATGGGGAGGAATCAAACAGCAAACTGATTAAGTGCAGAAAAGCACTTTTAGCACATGCTCATTAGTAGACTGTCCTATCACAGGTTTTTGCGGAGCTACAAAGTAGCAAAATTACTGTTGGCTTGTTTGAGGAGATTTAAGTTCTTTATGATTTCTGGTCCAACATATTATCCCTTACCCCCCCCTCCCATAATGTTAAAAAGAGATATTGTCACAACAACACTCCCCTGTTTAAATTCTGTGTTTAATCTATCTTCTCCAATTTGCTGGCAGAATCCATATTTGGGTACAATTAAACTTTTTGCTGTCTCTAATAACGAAGCTTCTTTACATGGAGTCACAGAAGATAATTTAACCTTCAAGGGTACCTTAGGTGTAAATTACATCCAATTATTGGTTAACTGATCTTTACTGTCCTGTATTTTCTCACTATCCTCCTCCCCTGCATTTTTTTTATATTGAGTGCAGTTTATATCTTCAGTCAGCAATACACTAGAAATCTTAAGGATGTGGTCATTGTTAAGGTCAGAGTGTTTTCTTTGTTTCACATAACTGAATTAATTGAATGATACTATGTTGTGTGATCTCGCCTCTATTGATAACTGAGTTTTCTGTTCTTTTAAACTGCCACTACTACCATCCTGGAGAATGCTATGTTTCATTTTTCTTTTACACAATTGGGTAATTTGAGTTAATATTTTATTGTGCATGTGTGCATGGGAGGTTGCAATTTGTACTTTATATGTCAAACAGCAACAGGTTGAAATACATTACATTAGCCATTATTTACTCATTCATTTGATCACAGTCAGACATACAAGACAGCCAGTAAAGAAACAGTATTTTACGGGCATGGAAGCCATCTGTGGAGGAAATTAGCTGATCCCTGATATCATTTTATCACAGTTAAACAGTTGCTGATCTGGCTTGCTTTACTGGGCTAAAGAAAGCATTGTACTTAAAACATCAGTTTAATTTCTGATAATGTACTCTTATCCAGCAACATGCCCAAGTAACTGTCAATGCAATCAGAAGTGCAAATATATCCACGTAACAAGCAGGTGTCCACCATAATGAATCAGTTGCTAAAAAGGCTAATGGACACCTATATTAGGAAGGTAAACAAATTAAAAAAAAATCAGCAGGCATAACAACACAAATAAAATCTGCCACATCACTGAGTAAAACGGGGATAAAGGATGGCATGCTGAAACAGATAAAAAAAAACTTGCACTGCTTGAGTGAAGCAAGCTGAACTATATTAGTCTGGTCATTATGTTTTGATTACAATCAGGCATTTAAGATGTACACATTCAATAAACTAGATATATTTTTGGGTGAAGATACAATCTGTGAATGAAAACAAATGACATATGTTGATGTTGTTTGATCACAGCTAAATAGTCATTGATTTGACTTGGCAGTTTTCTGTATGCTTGAGTGAAACAAGCTAAAATACATTACTGTGATCATTGCTTTTTATTTGCTCACATTCAGATGTGAGATATACACTGTCAAATTAAGTGGTTACAACCACCTCATATCTCTGAAACAAACTCTCTTTCTCAAAGTAACCCTGGCATGCATTCTGAAGAGGAAGACTAGTGCTGTAAGGCTATCTGCAAATGCAGTTGTGTATAACTACTTGTTGTGGTAAAACTATAACCAAGTTCAAAGTTGACCTTGTCATAATATAGCCCCAAACCCATTCCAGTTAATCTTCTCCATTGTATCCTGCATCCTCCTTGCTTTGAGTCACCAGTCCATACCAACACACTTAAAAAGCTGAGTGAATACTTGCCATAGAAATTTTTTAGCGTGGGCAGAAAAATTCACAAATCTTGTATGGCTTGTGCTTTACTTTCAGAAAAAAATAAGGTTCTCCTGTCAAATTTACCTTGAAATGAAAATTGACATTTTGCATATTTAAAATTGCTACCTGTTAAATTATGACTCATAATGATCTGGTATTCGAGGTACAGGGATATGTAATTACTGCCTGGAGTGATTCATAACAATTTACAAGTTACTGTTCTTATACTCAAACTGTATGAATTATATACTGTGTATAAAGTTGAAAGCATTTGAAAATAATTATTCTTAAATGGTTATTCATTTCTAAATGGCTTCAAAGTTTAATAACCAGGAGTAGGAACTAAGATGATCTCTTGGCCTCTTCTTAATTACTGATTTCAAGTTCTGCCAAAAGAATTGAAGAAATCTGAAAAAAAACAAAATTTCTCATATGTACAACCTTCCCAGACTTTACAAAATGCAATACAATGCAAGGCTTACATGACAATGCAGTTGTATATTAGCAACAACTATTTCAATGGATACAGCTGTAGAAACTTGTTTGACAATTAGACAGTGTGATTTAATGACGTCACCAAACTCAACAATCAACTCTTTGACAGAAGCATATTTAAAATTGTATCCGGTCAAAACGACAGCACCTTCAGCACAGCACCCTCCTCGTCTCCATGATTTCTATGACCAGCTGAGTAGCATTTATACATTGTAAATGCAGTCTCCAAGTAATGACTTTTCGGAATATGCTACAAAATGAACACCTCCAGAGTTGCAATACATTGTACATAAAACATCAGTTTAATTTCTGATAATGTACCCTTATCCAGCCACATGCTGAAGTAACTGTCAGTGCAATCAGGAGTGCAAATATATTCACATGTCACAAGCGGGTGCCCACCAAAATGGATCAGTTGCTAAAATGGCTAATGGACACCTATATTAGGAAAGTAAACAAATTAAAAAATCAGCAGGCATAATGACACAAATAAAATCTGCCATACCACTGAGTAAAATGGGGATAAAGGATGGCAGACTGCAACAGACAAAAACAAAAACCTGCACTCTGCTTGTATGAGCAGGGCAGAAAAGCATCAGAGTTGTTACGCTTCAGTAAGGCATCATATTAATTTTCCATTTGCCTGATGGCAGTATAATGCTTCTTGTTCCATAAAGTTTTCAGCAGAGTTAGAATTTTGCCTGCTTTAGTTTATCGATGTGATAACAGAGTTTCAGAGCCGGACCCAGCTTCAGACCCAAATACTTCATGATCATGTCACTCTTCAGCAGAAGCAAAGCATTTCCATCAATCTCCTGTGAAAACAGATGTGCAAGCTGTTAGCAAGCTGTGCTTCAACAATCACATGACCATAAAAGGACCATTACTCTTGCACTTATGCAACCTACAGTTTCCCACTCAGCCATGTCAAGGCAGCTTCTAACTCTACAGTAAAAACATTTTACCTGTCAGGACTACAAATGAAGATAATGGAAGAAGCTGTACAATGGAGTAACATTGTTTATGCAGTTAGATATACAAGCAGGAGCCTGCTTCAAGTGCTGGTAATATTCTTGTGACTACAGATCTCTTAACATTCACAATATATACTCATTACCAGGATTTATAAGGGAAAAATAACAGCTAGCTGCTTATTAGGGATAAAAATGTACGATATGACAACTAAATTTAAAAACTGATGGATCACAGTGAAAAGTATGAATTGCTTACTGTACATATAAGGGTTAAAAATCTTAGACCTTCCATCTTACATGAGATGTAGCTAGATGCAGTGGTTCTCTTATATGGACTATCAGTAACTGGAACCACCAAGACGCTAAGCGATACCTCCTTCACAGTTCTACACTAACTCTTAGCATTGAATGACTGACTCAGAATGCAGTGCTATACACAGTCGACCCAGTGCTACATTATGTAATTCTTACATAAACTGCGGGATATAAACAATGCCAAAAAAAAATAATATTATTAGGAGACTTCGGCTACCAACATAACGACTAGTCAAATGCTTGTCAAAATAACAGCCACCCATGCATTAATAGAGATCCTAAATTAAAAAAAATTATAATAACTTGAAAAAGATATTAAGGACTGAATATATTCTGGATTCTACATCAAAAAAAGTTCTGAGCACCTCTCAAAATTCAGTATATGGAACATGGGAAACCAGAATGAGGCAATCTCATTACTGCTCTGAATTTTAAGGTTACTAACAGTACAAACATTAAAAATTAAATTGCAATAGTGCTGTGCCATTAATTACGAATGGAGTATACTGATAATAACAGGTTATGTTCTTAAAAGTGGCTATTGCACTTTATTGTCCTGGCTCATGCTTTCATATTTCTACATGCATTACACTTTACCCATTCATTGATAGAAATTATTTTGGATAGGGTATACTTCTGGCCCACATTTCATACTCTCCTTCTGTGCCCCTTTTACCACCACTTGTCTGTGCTCAGTTTATAGATGTTCATTTCTGACTGTTTCTGCAGGACTGCCAACACTACTTACATTTTAGTATACTTTGCTTTCTTTACTTGCTCATGGTCATTACCTAGAGGTAATCTCTGGGGCACTTTAAGTAGTTATGGCCCTTAATGATTTCTATACTCCTGAGTGCTATTTTTCTATAACAAGCCACCATATTTCTTATCAAACTGCCGGTTTAGAATTTAACACAACTACATATGTCTGTTAGCAATTATCATCTTTGGACCCTAGTACTGAACAGGCTGCACCATGACACAGAGCTAATATGCAGTAAAATAGCATGCTAAAGCCCTGTGTGATTTACAAACTACCTACTCAATGAGGTAAGACACTGTATACAGTCTTACCCCATTTTATAGTCAGTGTACTCCATCAGAGTACAAAATGCAAACAATCCTCATCCCAGACATACACAGTTCAAGCCAGCATCACTGGTGTACCCTCTGGTCCCTACAGTGTAACCTATGGGACTGGTACCAAGTACCTTACAATGGTGTTGTGCTTTGCAGCACAGAGATCCTGATTCCTTGCAAATATGTCATTCAGCATATGGTGGTCCAGATCCAGCACCAGACAAGTGACAAGTGGAGTACCTCAGGGTTCAGTCATTGGACCACTCTTGTTTGGCATCTACTTTTCTGAAGTATAGGCCAACACTAAGGGACTCTGGCTAACAAAGTTCACAGATGACTGCAAACTGGGAGCCATTATTGAATCCCCAAATTATGTGGATATTCTACAAAAGGGCCTTACAGAAACAGATGCTTGGTGCCAGAGCCATGGGCTCAAGCTTAATGCCAAGAAATGTATAGTTATCCCCTTTGGGAAAAAACATGTACCCATGAATTACCACATAGGTGGTAGTACACTGAACACCGAACGTGTGATAAGAGACTTAGGGACACAGGTGGACAGTGGTCTCACCTTTGATAACCACATCACCACAACAGTCAGGAAATCCTTCTATGTGGAACACCTCATCACTAAGGGCTTTTCATCCAGAAAAAAGGAAGTTATTGTCCCACTGTACTCATCCCTCATTAGACCCATTATAGAATACAATGCCCCATTTGATATGTACCTCTCAAGACATCTGCAACAACTGGAAAGGCTGCAGAAATACCTCACTAAAAGAATCACAAGCCTAAAGCAGATGCCCTATGCTGACCATCTAAAAAAGCTCCAGCTATACTCTGTCGCATATCGTCTACTCATAGGTGATCTCTGCTTAACATACAAGGCCATGTCAAACCCAGAGCTGTTGGACATGCTACACTTAAAGAAATCCCAATCCATCAGAGCCACATGGTCCAGGGATCTAAACCTTGTCATCACAACGAACAAAACATGCTGGAGGAATAGGTTCCTGACCCAGAGACTCCCTAGACTCTGGAATAGACTGCCAATACATGTCTAGCAGAGCGCCTCTTTGGCCCTCTTCAAAAGGAACCTTGACAATTGGATGGGAGATAGGAAATTCACCCTGGGGATCACTTCAGTCGCCCTACTAGACAGGGGTCCAGGGAAGTAAATATCGTGGGAAGAAATAGCCAGGGAATTGTTATGGCTAGGCTTGTATAGGCCCTAGGGTCGAAAGCCTAGTACCAACCTATGAACCTGTATTATCTCCACAAAACAACTTCCTCAATACATCCATTGTAAGGAAGGAAATTCCCAACTAGCAATGGAGTCCCTATGGTTTAGGCAAACCTACTACCTCACATAGATATGACCTACCCTCAGAGAGGGATGCTGAAGAGCTCCTGCCAATGGAAGCTTGCACACCACCATATCTCATTATTAAATTAGTGTAGTAATTACCCTGCCTCTCTACCAGCATAACTAATAAAAAGGAAGTCTTTATGAATCACTCAAAATCATAACAGCAGAATACAGCACAGGAGTGTATATTGTTAGTAAAGTATACAAAATTTATCTTACTAAATAGGTTTTCCTGCTGTGCTATACTGAGATGCCATGCATACCAGGATAGCAGCTGTTTGGCTGAAGTGGGGGTGAATTGGGCACAGGAATGCATAGTATACAGTGGTGTGCAATTTATAAACATTAACCTACTGGATGAAGCCACCAGCCAGCGTTACTTATGTGTGCAAACCTTAACCCTGCTACTGCCCCTAACTCCAACCCTAACATTACTTTACAAAACCCCCATTCTTTAACATTATCACTAATCAAAGTACGTGTATGGGTACTGTTAGATTTCACTTTTTCTTCTTCTTCTTTTTTTAACTGATTGAAAAAATAAAGCTTTTGCTTTCCTGTTTTAATTAGTGTAGGTCTGAATTTTTTTATTTTTGATATTTAAGTTTGGCTTTAGTCATGGAAGTAGTATGTGTTGACGTTTCTAAAAATTAAAATTAACTGAAAAAAAAAAAACATGACATATGCAGGAAACAGGAAAAGGCCTAATAATATGGAACATTATGGCATCCCATCTAAGAACTGACGGTGTAGACGTCCTCGAGTTCTGTCTGAGTATTTGGTATTTTCTTGAAAAAATAATACACTCATGCTTATTCAATGCTGTTAATATATATAAATGTCCAAACTAAGTGCCAGAAATCTCATTCAGGTACTTCAATAGCGCTAGCATTGTCATCCCAGTATCAATGTTTTTTTTTTAAATTCTAGTCCAACATTTCTATGACAATTACGTCTACTACATGCCCTGAATGAAGCAATATGGTATGTCAATTAAGTACAAACCCTCTGTAGCTTGAAGACAGGTAAAACATTGATGAATACCTTTCCCAACAAGCTAATTAATGAAACACACAAAAAATTTTCTCTTAAAACTTTTGTCTTCACTTTTACTGACAGGTAAAATTAAGGCTTCTTCCCATTTGTTTGTTATATAACAATCTCTAAACAGCTGTAGATAATACAGGATATGACTTTAAAAATTATTCCATGGTCACATGAATAACTTGGAGACAAACTATCAGTCTATTAATCTGCATGCTAATTTTATCCTGACTGCAGGATAAAGGGAGAGAAGTAGCCAACATTTCTATGATGCTGGGAGCAATTTCTTGTTGATGAAAAGGATTAATCAACTCAGGCAATTTGCCTGCTATAAAGAGTTGTTTGTTAGTTCAGCTGAATCTTGATGAACTGGAGATCATTCCTCCACCAAATAAATAGCTTAGTCCCTTCAGGAATGCTTTAGATCTGGTTAATGACATAGAAGAAAATGATAAATGAAGTGAGAACAACGTATCATAGAATGGATCCTACCTTCTAACACAAACAATATCACTTAGGAGTACCCCAGACACTATAAGCAAGACTAATTCAACGCTACTAATTTGAATATAAAACAAAAATACACAAAATAGCATACCATATAGTCAAATAAATATTTCCAGTAATTTTTTTCAAGAAACAATGTAACTAGACTCCATTCAAGCACCCATCTCTAGATGATGAACTCACCTACTTTAATCAAATGTTCTTAAACATCCTGCACACTCTGGCACCTAACTGCAAAATAGAGGATTATGTGCAGTTCACCGATCATAACTTGCTTATTATGTGTTTGAAACCTGGATGCCAAAAAAATGAGGCTCGAGAGATGACTCTCGGTATTCATGTTGAGAACACATGACAAGAAGGTTATGATAAGAGAAATATTATGACATCCGAAAAAAAGTTGACAGTAGATGCAATGATATTTTGAATAGGAAGTACAAGAAATTACATAGGGATATTATTGAATATCAGGACGGAAGTCAGTATCCTATGCCTCCCAAAAACAACAGACAGGTTTACAAACGTTCTTCTGTGGTTACTCATACAGAACCTGTTGTAGATCTAGACGAATTTATAGAAGACAGAGTACAGAACAGTGACTTTGATCCTTTGCCTAGGAGATCACAGAGAATACGTAATCAACGTAATTCTAATAATGAAGATCATTTTTCGCCAGTACACCACCCTTACCGAGGGAGGGGGAGGGGGGGTCAATACAGGAATATGAACCAGTACCAAACTCAATTCTGGCAAGAAGAAATAAAACTACACAATTGATATGCAATGATGAACATGGTCATGTTTTCAATAGAGACGGGTATCCTATTTATAATTATAGTAATTTGGAGATTACGGACACCTTTTTTGACCTTTTTACTAAAGGGTTTAAATACATACCCCGGAGAAACAGTAATATCACTAAGGTCATTATGGAATTAAAGCTTTTCATTAGAAAACTTAATTTAGAAAATTTGTTAGGGACAGATCATTTTGAGCCATCTAATATTCCTAAGAGGCCTAGTATATATAATCCACCTTTACATCCTCAGCTTAAAAATTTGGAGACCAGGCTGGAAATGAAAATCAGGAACTATTTTAAAACAGGTGGATATCAGGCTAATTTGACTGTCCCAGAAAGCAACTTGTTACATGACTTAGGACATAATACAAATATCAGGGTCATGGAACCGGATAAGGGGGGTGGCACTGTCATCATGGATAGGATCTTATATGATGGCAAAATGTCAGCCCTACTGAATAACGATTCTAGATATTCTACTGTTTCTCTTAATGAAATTAACATCGCACATATGAAAATCAACATAGTTCTCAAGGAATTTCTAGACACAGATGTTATTGACTTTGGCACTTACACTTTTTTGAATAATCCATACCCAAGAGTACCATCTATTTTTGGGGTACCCAAGGTACACAAGGATATTCAAAATCCCCCCCCCCAGGCCTATTGTTGCAGCACAGGGCTCTAAAATTTCACCCCTTTCCAAATTTCTCGATTGGAAGTTTAAAAAGCTTTGGCCCAGGGCCAGCCATTTACTCAAAGACTCCTGGGAATTCCTGAAAAATATTACTCCTGAATTATTAGTTTCAAATCTAAAATTTTTGACCATAGATGTAGTGGATTTATTCTCTGTGATTCCGCATGACACTGGACTTGCATGGCTGGAGGAAGCCTTAGCCACGTGTCCTAATGTCAATGTCAATGAAATTGCTTTAATACTGCATCTTATGGAATTAGTTTTGAAAAATAATTTTATATATTTTTCAGGAGAATATTTCAAACAGATCAAGGGAGTTGCTATGGGGGCTAATTGTGCCCCCACATATGCAGATATAATTCTATCGGTGTGGGAAAAGAAATTCATTTTCAATAGTGTTTTCAAAGAACACTGGAATGCTTATTTCAGGTTCCTGGACGATATCTGCATTTTTTGGACTGGCCCAGAGGAGGCTATTGATCCCTTCATGGAATACTTAGCTACAACTACTTTGTTTCTTACCTTTACCCATCACATACAAGAGAAAAAGGTGGAATATCTTGATGTTTCTCTTGATATAGAAACGGGTAAATTTAGATCCAATATATACAGAAAGCCTACTTTCTCCAACAGTTATATTCATTTCCACAGTAGTCACCCATTGCACCAAAAGAGGGGCATTGTAAAGGGACAATTAGTTAGATTGTCCCGTATGACATCTGATGACGAAGATTACTCTTTAGAATGTGACAAACTCATCCAAATGTTTTCAGACAGGGGTTATCCATATGAACTACTCTCTCACATTAGAGAAGAAGTGTTACAGAGTAGAACAGGAAAATATAAACCCATTCTGAGTACCAGGGGTTTTTGTTGCACTAATGATACTACTGAATTTAAAACTGATTTCAACAAGGCTTTTATTACTGAATATAGTGCTAATTCAGGAAGTATTAGAAACATTATCATGGAAGAATGGGTAAACTTTAGAGAAATTACTGATTTGGAAAAACTTAAAAACAAGAATGTGGGAATAGTTATAAATCTTTTGGAACATGCTTATTTTGGGACTTTCTGGATATTTATTGGTGTTCAGCACTCCTTACACTGGTTTTTCGATTCTTATGATAAGAGACCCGATTATAATTTTTTGTATTGCATGGAGCTTCATCTACTGCATGTACTACTAGTTACAGTAAAAAAGAAAAAAAAGTGTTCTGCTGGCTTTCAAAGCCATAAATGACTTAGCAAGCGCTGTGAAGGCAATGTAACTCAGGCCCTTATGTTTAAACTCACCTTGCCATGCCTCGTAGATGTCCAGATTTTAGCAGAATGCCCAGATTTTTGCCAAATATGTTTGCTATGTTTCTCATAAGATATTTTATTTTTGGACAAACTAACCATTGAGGATTGAAGTCACTACATAATGACAGAAATTTGAGTTTCAGACATTGTATCCTTCAGAAAATGCATGTGAACACAAATCCTGTTATTCTAGCTACTTTCTAAGTTTATAGCAGGAAGTCAGGGCGCATTAGCTGTATGGACAGAAGGTAGAAACAAATCTGTTTTTTATTCTGCTACTGTCGTTTGCTGACCAGTACTAACAGACTGTCAGTCTAGTGTGAGACCAGATCTTCACAGGTTAGGTAGGGGTTGTTAAAATGGGGTCTCGCACTTTGGTAGTGCTTAACTGATTTGTCTTTTTCCGAATACTGGGGTGTTATCATTGTACTTCATGCACTATAACAGAATAAAACATAGACCCACTCAGTAGCTAATATCAGAAATCAAAAACAAATGGCCCTAACAACCAAAGCGTAGAAAGGATAGAATAAAGAGAATACACTCATAATACTGCAGTACTATAACATCCTCAAGAACAGCATACAACGACAGTTAAGTGTGAGCATGTTTTTTGGGAGTGTAATGAGCTGGCAGATTAAAAAAAAATCCCTCCAGACTTCTCTATCAGAATTACTGGGGGAACAAATAGCCGTAATTAAGGAAATTATTCTTTTGAACTGGGACACAGTATCTGAATTGCCTAGACATAGAAAGGGTTTATTAAGTTTAAAATTACTGTCTACCAAAAAAGCAATTACTAGAAAATGGACATCTAAATCTAAACAAACTGTATTTTTAGTATTGAACACTGAAAAAAAGATAAAACACCTGGAAGAGGGTTATTCAGAAAAGGGAAAGACCAAATACATAGAAATAAATGGAATTTTTGGAAACAATACATGCAGAATAATGTCCAGGAGGTGTGTGATTTAAGGGAATAAATAAACTAAGAAAACACACCACCAAACACACCACCAAACACTTAGTGACAAAACAGAATAAGCATAAACAAAGTCACTCCAGTGGAAGTGTAAAAACAGATTTTTTTAACAGAATAGAATTAAAATGTTCTGTAAAAGTCAGTAGTTTAAATACAAAAACAAGGACAAGCGCTTTGGCAATAGCTTTCAACAGATCCTTGCATCCACAAAAAAGCTGACAAATTTAAACATCTGACAGCCAATGTAATCAAAGAGCTCATAGCTAACTTTGATGTCTACACCCTTTCAGTGCAGGTTTTAAAGGGACCTTAGCATTTAGGCCCGGGAATTTATTCGGAAGGCTGGAACTGAATGACTTATGTAATGTTGGACTAAAACACAATTATTATAACGAAAGAGAACATGTAATGTATAATGTATGTAAACAGAAAAATGTCAATATGTTTTTTCTATTAATTATTTATACCTATGTCTTAATATTTTAATAAAAATATCTAAACAAGGCCGGCATAAAAAGAATGATACAGAAAAGCAAAATTATTTTTTTCATTACTGTATAAAGTTTCATAAGACTAATTCAAACATTTTGGAATTATACCATAAATTTAATAACTCCACATAAAAATGCTCACCAAATCTATTACCACATTAATAAAATTACACCACTGCCTGTATAATGAATGTAGAATGAATTTGCATTTCATACAATATGCCACCTCAGTAATTAACCAAGCCAACCCCATACCTTCAAACAACAGCAATGCATTCCAGTGAAGGTCTTTCAACATACATACTGTCCCAGTTAACTGTATCAACAAAATAGTTAAAAAAAGAAAAACACCACCTTAGTACCCAATTACTTAACAAGGTGATTACCTACCCACTGCAGCTGGGGCTATAGCTTGCTCTATAACAATATCTATTAGCAGAGATATACAAGAAAAATATGTGCCTACAGTCTGGAGGCAATCTTACATTACCCCCCTATAGAAAGGTGGAGCATCAGAGGAAATGTCAAACTACATACCCATAGTCATATCATCTACCAACTCTAAAATCTTTAAAAAATGTATGTACAAATAATTCTTTAGTCACTTACTACACAACAGCTTAGTCACTCTCCCAAACAACACCTTTTTGTCCATGGCAAAGCATACGAACTGCCCTACCCAGATATCTTGGCATAATACGTCAACATAAAAAATGAGGGTAACTAGTAGCTTCTGTCTATTAAAACTTATCAGAAGCTTTTGACACAGTCTTCCACCAGCTGATTTTAAACAGATTATTAGGACTATATATGAATCACTATAATGGTCTGTTAGTTACTAGCATGGAAGGCCACAATGTATAGAGTGGCAACAAACTTACTCCACATTTCAACCCATATAAATATGTGTAATTCGAGGCTCCATTCTGTGTCCACTCATTCAAAATGTTTATCAATAACGTGTATAAAATCATTACTAATGCATCATTAGAACAATATGCAGATGACTCCACAATTATGTGCCCAAAGAAAACATTAAGCCAGCTTCAAACCTATATACAAGTCCTTCATAATACTGAAAAATACTTCAAAGTATCACATCTACATCTAATTGCAAACAAAGCAAAATTAATCTTGTTTAATATTGGTACAACACAAAATTGAGACAATTATTTCAAAATTGCATCACTACAAGCCATAACTATAGACAAGGTTACCCAAATTAAATAACTTTGTAGGTGTCATAATAGACCATAATCTAAGGTTCGACCAACACAGACCCTGTCAAAGCTAAAAGTAATAAACAGCTTGGAATGCTACACAGATCATAATCATACTTACCAGGGCATGTTAGGTTAGCATCAGCTTCAACACTCATACTTCTAGCCTTTTATGTGATTTATCAATCTTAACAAAGTGTCAGCTTTACACAGTCAAACAATGCTATAACAAAATATCCAAAATCATTGCTAGTTTACCAAACAGAGCACATCACTGTCTAGTACTATAAAACAAATTGGTTAGAGCTACAAAATAACACCACTTTCTCTCAACTCAAAATAGCCCAATAGCCCACCATTTGAAATTTGGCCCAAGATCTAATCCTTCTAGATCACTATCGTCTCATCAACATCTATTGATTACAATGAAATCAAATAACTGACAAGGACATTCACTGACTTTTTGTATGTAAATTATGGAACTCAAACCTTCGGGAAATCAGATGAAAGTCAAACAGTAAAGTATTTCTAGATGAACTAAAGAGCTACCTAAAAAACGCAAAGAACTGTGTATGCATATATAACTGATCAGCTTCCAAAAAACACTCCTATACTTACTAATACTGTACTAGTTGTACAAAAAGCTAATAAACAGGTTAAAGTAGTTTCATTAGTATCTCCTTCACTCACCAACTGAAGTCTGCTACCTATTAACATCAACTCTACATTACCTACTCCAATTTCAGGAATCTACTTCTCCAAGATAAATATAGCACATTCTGTCCAGTGATTTAGTTAGATAATTAACTCTATCTTGTTCCACGTATAATGAAATGTTCTATGTATACGTGTCTAAATATATATATATATATATATATATATATATATATATATATATATATATATATATATAAAACAACATAAATGTAACTCCAGGAGGAAGGCTCCAAAATGATTCAGAAACATATATAAGAGGCACCAAACAGTTTATTGAGCGCTTTTGTCACCATAAAAATGGGACTTCGTCAGAAAAACATTACCAATCAGTCCAATCCTTTTATACTAACTTGTAATCATTCATTAAATGATAAAGACAATGAAAACACTGTTCTTAAAGGCACCAACCCTTAATTAAATAAATTTTTCATACATGCAATGTTAAAAATGTATATACATCTAAAAATATGATTTTTATGACTCCAAATAAAAAATATCATTACAGTTTAAGTGATTAACTGAAGTAAGGGTTGAAAATAAATGTCTTCATTTAAACCAGGAAAACTGATGGCCTGAAGCTTGAACTGCCATAGCAGTTCTTCATATTCCAACAGAACCTCCTGGTCACCTCCACGAGGGCTAGGTTTCACATGTTCTAAAATAGCAAAACAGAATTTGTTATAGGTGGAACAAGTTAAAGTGTGTTTAAATAAAGAGTTGTTCTCATTTTCATTCAGAATGTTGTAATAATGCTCATAGATTCATAGGCAATGTTCGGTCTTTCCCAGGTAAAAGGCAGGACATCCTGAACACTTAACAATATAAACAATACCCTTGAAGGAACAGTTATCCTTAAACAGTAGTAACCTGGAATGGAAACTGTTCACCAAAGTTAAAGTTTCACCCTCCAAAATATATGGACACTGCTTACAAAAAACACACTTCGTAGTCAGATACTTAAATGTGAGAACTGCTATCTTGTAAGTAACACCTGATTCCAATAAATTCTTAAAAGTACGGGCTGTTTTATATATAAAAGATGGTTCTGCTCTCAACAAATTAAAAATAGTAGAACTAGCCCTTAAGATGCTCCAAATTTTCCTGACAATATCTGTAATATCTCCAGAAGGGCAACTATACTGAATCACCAATGCTGTTTCAAAACTGCCAGTGGGTTTACACAAAGCAAAATTTGTCAATTCAACCCATAATAATATCATGCATTTAAAACCCCATTCAGCCTGAATATTACAACTTATTTCTTTCACTAATAACTCCGGATAACCTCTAGCCATAAACATATTGGCTACTTTGTCTAGTTCAGTAGAAAGAGCCACCTTGTGTGAAGTCATCCTGGCTACCCTTATGCATTGCCCTTTCACTAAACTCTATTTTTAGGAAAGGGGATGACAACTAGAAAAGTGTAAATATGAATTAATAAAGGTAGAGTTTCTATATATTTTGGACTTAAAACCTCTATCCCTGTGAATAATCATAGTGTCGAGGTAACTAATCTTGCACTTATCAAAGCTAAAAGTAAACTTTATAAAGGCAGTTTTTTGTGTCTTTCGGCTTTTTCCCGGTTAGGGGTCGCCACAGCGGAACTCCGGTCCGCTAATGATTGGCAGTTGATTTTTACGTACCGGCTTGCCAGGCCTGACGCACAACCTTCAACGAAGGTACGCCCATTCACGCATGTCTCCATGCAGAAGACGCTCTAGCTGAGAATCAAACCGGACAGCGTCTTACTGTGAGGCGACAACGCTACCGCAGCACTACCACCGCGGTTTGAAATACTCAATAAGGGAGTATTTGATGCTCTGAACCATTCGATAAAATAAAAATGCAATCCAAAAACTTCACTTTTAATTTAGTGTGTTTAAACAGTACAGACTTAAACATAAACTTCTTTTCCCAGTCCAATAAAACAAGGTTAGCGTATACTGGGACACTTGCTGTGCCCATAGCTACACCTCTGGTTTGTTTAAAAAGTTCACCTTCAAAGAAAATATAATTATTTTCTAAGGCCAAAGAGATTGTATCTACTATCAAATTAATTATGTCTTTAGAAAAAGAAGCAAACTCTATCAAGCTGTTATGAAATAATTCAAGACCTTTATCTTTAGGTATAATTGTGAATAAATCCATGACATTGATAGTAAGAAAAATCAAATCTTTGTTCCATAAAACGTTCTTACGTTGCCCTAAAAAATCCTACAAATCAATAAGTAAATGTGGGACCATTTTGTAAACAAGCTTTTACCAATGATAAAATGACACAGACAATGGGTACATCTTTGAACACTGTGTGGCTACTATTGGTCTAAAAGGGGGGGGGGGGTATCAATATATTTATGAATTTTAGGTATGCCAAAAACTGTTGGCATAATCAGCTTGGCAATTTTCAAAAAGTTATATGTCTCTGGGTCTAGTCTATGATTGAGTAAAAATTCTTCTAGATAAGATTCAATTCTTGCAGAAGCAATATTGATTTTGTTTCTAGAAATTAAAGTGTCAGTGACAGTGTTATGTCAAATATTAAACATGGCACTAGAATAGTCCAAAGAGTAGAAAAGGATGGTTCCAATCCCTTTGCCAGGTTTCATTATACGAAATTACCTGTCCTTCAGCAAACTATCCAAACGTGCTCTTTCATTTCTGGTTAAATTAGGGTGAAAAAAGTGAGATTTGCAGAGTTGATCTGTATATCATATCATCAACAGCAGCCTTTTCAAATATATTAATAATGGGGTGTTGTTGAGTTCACATTATACTTGTTCTTGTCAAAATAAACTGTTAAATTTAGTTTTCTTGTAAATAATTTCGCCTCAGCTAAGGAATCAACTACATCAAGGTCTCTAGAGGGGACAAATATTAACCCCTTTTGAAAAAGGGAAAAATAATCCCTTGGTGATAAACTTGTTTGTATAGTTAAAAGTGTCAAAAACAAAAAAATAAAAAAACGGAGGCACCCACTAGCTTCAGGTATGATTTTTATTGAAAAAATGAGTGCTTTTATCCACTTGTTCACTGCAGACGTCATCAGATTAAAATTTTTGTTTTTGATGTTTTTACAGTTCCATGGTTTGTTTTTTTTTTTTTTTTGGTTAAATAGTTAAAAATGTGGTAACCCTTGAAAGAAACAACCAATCCATTCTCCTCCATAACTATTGCTGCCTCCTCCCCTGAACTTTCCTAGGGTGGTAGTTGTCCTGGCTAACATGAAAGGAGCTTGGCATGGAGTCCATATAGTGTTTGGAATGGCTTGCCAGCCATTCTGACCAGCGAAGGGTCAAAAAATTCTGTTGATCATGATTACCAGAGGTAGAATTCGGATACTCCGCTTCTCCTACCAAGCAATGCTCAATGTCACACTACAAATAGGAATCACCTACATCATTGGTGAAATCCACAAGGTCATGAATAAAATGAAACCTTTTACCTTTATATAATGTGGCCTGGTTTTTAATAGGATAAACATCATTATTTTTACAGTGTTTTATATCCTTAAATATTTTATTTTGCTTCCTTTTAAAAACAGTATCACATTTCTTATCCACATTATAAAATACTTTCATATAAGGTGCAGGGTTTGATTCTCATGTAGGCTAATTGGCTAAGCTTAAAATGGCCCACAAGGGCAGTTAACCTAGTACAACTCTATGAATCTATGAACCTATAAACCTTTATAAAAGTACAAAGATAACTACCCAGACACAAGTGGTCTCGTAGCACAAAAGATAAAGAATAAACACACAAACGGAGCTCAGGAGCACGCCAGGGCCAAGAGGGTTCCTCCACATATACAAATATTTCTGGAATAAATCGACAAGAAGGCAGTCCAATAGATGTAAAAATATTTAATTCACAGATATGTAAAGAACTGGCAAGCACTTTCACCCTTATGGGCTTCTTCAGACCAATACTACTCCATACAAAAACCAGATTTAAATATGCATAAAATGATGACATCTTTTCCTGTGTGCCATATTAATAAATTCATTCCAAGCATTACTAAATTCATATATTCATTATAGTTCACTATAATCTAGTATAGAGAACATATATGATAAAACATATAAGTCTGAAGCATATATAATTACAATTATAATTATAATTTTTATAGTTTTTATAGTGTTTTGGTGCCTATCTTTAAGAATAAGGGTGATGTGCAGAGCTGCAGTAACTACAGAGGGATAAAACTGATTAGAAGTTAGTTTGAAGAGAGTGGAAGTGAAAGAGGTTTAAGGAGGTGAGGATGATTGATGATCAGTATGGTGGTTTCATGCCAGGAAAAAGCACTCAGATGCAATGTTTGCTCTGAGAGTGTTGATGGAGAAAGAAGAGAAAGGAAGGAAAGGAGTTGCACTGTTGCTGTGTGTCTTGTAGACTTGAGAAAGGATATGACAGGGTGCCTAGAGAAGAGTTGTGTAGGAAGTGTGAAGAGTAGATAGTGTAAGAGTAGTACAGATGAGTGGAGGTAGGATATGTGCGAGGGGAGTGTAGTAGTGGTGGAGACAGTGGGGGAGGACAGGGGGGTGTTATTAGGTGGGGGATTGAGAGGATCAGCTCTTAGTCCTGGTGGTGATGCACAGGTTGACAGATGACAGACAGATGAGATCAGGGAGACAGATGACGTCAGACTGATGACATTGTGATCTGAGAGTGAGATGTAGTGAGAGAGAGGATCTGAGGAGGGGGAGAGACTCTAGAGGAGAGAGGCTGAGGAGAGAGAGCAGAGGAGAGGGAGAGAGAGAGAGTAAGATAGAATATATGTAGAGAGAAATGAGAGGAGGGGTGAGGAGGGGGTAGAGATGGTAGAGTTAGAAAAGGTGGACGAAGAAAAAGTTTAAGGAGTAGTGGTGAAAAGTGGAGGAGAGTGAAGAAGAGAGGAAGAGAGGAGAGAGAAAGAGTGAATGGAAAGAGAAGAGGGCAGGGGTGGAATGTGTGGAGATGAGTATCAGGTAGGAAAGAGAAGGTCTACAGTGAAGAGTGTAGTGAGATATGAGACAGACAGTGGCACATTGACAGTGGGTGAGTGTGGCAGGATGGCAGCAGAGGCTGGAGGAAGAGGAGTGGAGTTAAGTTAAGATTTGGATGTGTTAGAGGCAAAGATATAGAGGATGGAGAGATGTGTTGAGGAGAGGAGGTGGATTAGGACAGTTTGGAGACATTGACAGCGAGAGAAGATTGGAGGAGAGGGACATGTGGGTAGATTGGGGGATGGATGAGATGGAGGGATGATGGAGGAATGAGATGAAGAGGAGAGGGATGCTAAGGAAGAGAAGAGGAGAGGAGGAGAGAGGAGTGAGAGGACATGGGCAGGAAAGGAGCAGACATGCAGGCAGAGAGAGGATGTGGAAGGGATGCAGGAGATGGAAAAGAGGAAGGAAATGAATGGAAATGGAAAGATGCTGTAATGATGATAGTTGAACAGCGTGGCTATGGAACAGATCACCAACAGGAGTTACAGGCTATATTCTTAAGTCAGTTTTAAAACAAAATTTGATTGCTGAATGTCTGATCATAAGTTAAATCCTACTTTTGTAGACACAAACTCTGTGATGGCAGTTGAATGGGCCAAGAATTTGTTATATTCCACTATACAATGATGAGTCGTTGTTATTCAAAAACATGCACACTGATTGGACAGATCAACCAGCATGTCCACTGCAAATTGAGTATATACCTATAGAAAAAAGTCTGGCTGCTAAAGTAACATTAAGCAAACCTTTTCTATTGATATATGATACAGAGGCACACCTCTCAACTGTCCAAATTTCTGTCTCATATTTTTCATTTGTTCCTCATACAGTTTGTGGTTTTCTGACAAATAACTGAAGAGTGAAGTCACTAATGACACACACTTGAGTATCAGACTTCATATACTACAGACAATGCATGCTAACAAAAATCTTGTTATTTTAGCAGTTAAGTTTATAAGAGCAACACTTACAATCTGTCCCTATTTTGAGACTTTTGCTCCTGTTATTTAAGGCTTTATCCACATTTCTTGAGCTAAAAGGTTGAAGAGGTGTATAAGGAGGACAGACCAAATACAATGAAGATCAGTTACAGTCTGCAAAACTAAAGAAACATAAATGTATCTGATTTTCCTTGTATTTCATCGCTGTCTCAGCAGAGTCTCATACCTCTGAACTGTGCAGATTCCAGATGTTATAGTAAAAAAAAAACAAAAAAACAAAAAAAAAACAGTGGAGATTCTCTTTTCTCCATTACTTCTATTGAACAGCACTGAAATACTGTGCAAGTGTGAGAATGTTAAGTCCCGTACACATGCACAATACATCAATAAATGTGGAAGACAGGGGCGGCTCGTGCTACAGGACTGCAGCCCCCCCACCTGTAAAAAGAAATGTCCCCCCACTGTACAAAATGAAAATAAAACAATAAAAAAAACACAATTCATGTCTCGGAACTCGTGCATGCGTGCTGAGTTCCTGACTGCTGTGTTAGGCAGTCCAGAACTCCATGCATGCGTGCTGAGTTCCTGAACACCAGACTGCTCAGTTAGGCAGTCCGGATAGGGAAGGAAGGAAACTCCTCCCTGCCAGCCCAGAGGTCTGTGTGGTGACAATCGCACAGACTGTAAGCACACCGGATCAGCTGTAGGCTCCAGCCTACTCACATCTTGCGGGGAAATCCAGAAACAGCCTGCGCGGGCTGCGGACCTAGCTTGCAGAGGTGATTGGGCTACGAAGAACTTAAGGCAGGCTGCTACAGATGCGCAGGCTGTGGACTCAGAGATATTGAGGTGATCGGGCTGCTACGGAAGGAAGGTAGGATGTGGGTGTTGCAGAGGACAGTTTATGGAGGTGTGTGTGTGTGTGTGTGTGTGTGTGTGTGTGTGTGTGTGTGTGTGTGTGTGTGTGTGTGTGTGTTGCAAAGGACAGTTCATGGAGGTGTGTGTGTGTGTGTGTGTGTGTGTGTGTGTGTGTGTGTGTGTGTGTGTGTGTGTGTGTGTGTCTGTGTGTAAAATGCCCCAGTTGCTACATGGTGGTGGGTAGAGAATAAGACTTGAACCCTGTACCCTGGGCCCACCTGGCAAGAGCCTGAATTCCCTACCCACCACCATTTGAAAAACATTTGCAGATTTTTGCCTCATATTTTTTCTGTTCTGTTCCTCATAAAATCTGTGATTTCTGTATTTTTGTTACTTAACACAGCCAGTAGTGCAGTGATAGCATTGTTGTCTAACAGCTAAAGGTTGTCTGGTTTGATTCTTGACTGGGGTGCCTTCTGTGTGGAGTCTGCATGTCCTCCCTGTGTTTGTGTGGGTTTGCTCTGGTGTCCTCACTGGATATTTGTCCCTATTTTTTGGACTGTATTCCCCCATTATTGGCTTCGTCCAGGTTTTTTGTGCCAAGGTTGAGAGCTATGGTGATAACTGAATTCACTGAATATGTTTGGGGGCTGTATTCCCCCATTATTGGCTTTGTTCAGATGTTTTGTGCTAAGATGTTGACGGCTATGGTGAGAACTGAATTCACTAAATGATAGCCATTTAAGTTTCAGTCTTCCTTTCTTTCAGAAAACATATGATTTGATGTAGTGGTATGTTGCCCGTTTTGCAGAGGGTCCTGGGTTCAATACTTGGCAGTGAAATGTATGGTGGTAACACAGCATTTTATTCTAACCACTTTCCAATATTATACAAGCAATGTTTAAAATGTGTCCCTGTGTTTTGGTCTTTTGCCCCCTCCCCCCCAAATTTCAGATTTTTCCAGATTCCTTGTGCTGCAAAGTTCAGAGATGCAGCTGAGTGTCAAGTAGATTTTACAGGAAGCTGAGAGCTGCAGGGGAACAAAAGTTTAGTGCTGCTTATGCTAAGTCTGCTTGTCTTGTTAATAGCACAATAGGTAGCATACTTGCTTTTAATGCAGAAGGCTGTGGGTTCTACTCCCAAAGTAGGTAAATGCATTGCTGATACTGTACTGTATTGTAAAGGGGGTGGATGCTGCAGTCCTTTTTGGTGAAGATACCTAGTAACTATGAACCTGTTATCAGTTTGCCATCTGTTCCCTATTGCATTATTACTAGCTTATCGTTTTTTTAATGCAACTTGGGCAATTTATTCCTCAAGGGCAACAGGTACTTTATTTGTAGATGAAACAATGAAATATAAAGTTGTTTGCTAGCAGCAACCTCTTCATTAGTTACAGATTTCTTTAATGTGGAATTATTTAGATGACTTTTACTTCTTCAGAGATTGTACATATTTACTGATACTGGTGGACTGTAGAAGTTTGAGTAGACTTTTATGATAGAAATGTTCTGAATTGGGCAGTTTTGTCATTATTGGTGCATGCATTTTGTTTCATTGTTTACTGGAAAAAATGTTCTGAATTGGGCAATTTTGTCATTATTGGTGCATGCATTTTGTTTCATTGTTTACTGGAAAAATGTTCAAAACTAATTTCAAACACCCTCTAACAACTGTACTATATTGTACAAGGAATATAGTTTAATACAATCAGGAAGGTGTATCAAAGACCACATGTATGTTTCGTGTCCAAGGGGCCCATGATTTGAAAACAGCCCAAAGTTAATCTTTATCTGCCACTGGCAAAATTTATTTTCTTTAAATTCTGAGTTTCAATGCTGTTACAATGAATGTGAGTTTCAAGGGCAGAGAAGTTTTAATGCTAAGTCTGTTTTCATTGTGAGATTGCATTGCTTTATTTAGCAGATGTCTTAGTGTTTGTGCTGTAAAATGCAAAATAAAACTTTCAAATGAAGTTCAAATCACCGTAGAAGTAAAGCAGTATGCACATTAGTGTTTATGGTAAATGGGGTGAAATAGCCAAGTAATGGTTCATTGGAATGGCTGCAGGGGGGAGGCTCCATTCGACCATGATTTTGTGAGGGGGAAAGGTGGCAAACTCAGACAGCCTCGGCTGAACTATACCTCTCAACTGTCCAGATTTTCACAGAATGAATAGATTTTTGCTTCTTATTTTTGGTTTGTTCCTCATAAAATGTGTGGTTTTCTGGCAAATAATTTAGGAATTAAGTCACTAAATAATGACAGACACTGAGTTTCAGACTTCATAACCTTCAGAAAAATGCATGCTAAAGCAAGACCTGTTATTCTATCAATTGTCTCAGTTTATACAACAATTTATAGTACTGTTTATATGTTCCACCAGTATATTTCGCCTTGTCCAGATTTCCTGCATTAACAGGTTCCTGCATATCCAAACCTCTCAACTGTCCCCGATTTTGGCACAAAATGTTACTCTTCCCCTAATAATCCCGCCGCAAAATGGCAATTTTTAGAAGAAAATGTGGAGGGCTTACAATTAAGAAATAACTGTAATAATCAGAGTTATAGATTACTTTCATTTCAGAAATGCATGTAGATTCTTTTATTTTGTCAGCTGCTCAAGTTAGCAGTACTAATATTTAAAAAGTGTCCCTTCTTTGACAGGTTTCCAGCTATATTGTGTGGCTATTTTATATTTTTGCATCACATTTTTGGTCCATTTTTCATAAAATTGTGGGTTTTTTTTGGCAAATGAGTGGCAAATCATTAAAGACTGAAATTAGAAAATAATGACAGACATTTGAGTTTCAGATTTCGTACCTTTCAGAAAATTCATACTAATGCAAGACCTACTATTCTATTATCTTTCTAAGTTTATAAGAGCAATATTTAAAAATTGTCCTCATTTTTTGGGCCTTTGTCCCACTTCTTGTTCTGAGGTTGAGAGGTATGACAAATTTGTCAGGGCCATCAAAGTCAGCCAGAGACATTTCAAACTGTGACATACTTGTTGCACCCCACTCCCCCATGTCGTGACTCTGGATGTGTCCAAGCAAGGCAAGGAGCAGTTATGCAGTGTAAATGTGCAGAGTATCACCCCATCCAAGGTAGACACAAGTGCTACTTTTATTCTGTCCTTGATTTTGCAGAATGTTCTGGTTTCTGTCATATTTTTATACTGTTGGTTTATGCTTATTATTACTCAGAAAGTGCCTGTTGCTCTGTGTTTAAGTAGCAATGCTTTAATGATCATCAGGTAAGCTTATCTGAGATTGTAAGATGCAAGTAAGCTTTAATAAGCATACTGTTAAAGAATTGCCAACACTGAAAGTCTTTCTGTTGTTGCCATGCAGAGAATACTTACATAACTAGATAATGTATAAGCCTTGGGTACTGAAATGTATATGACAGTATTTGTAATAAAGGACAGGATTACATTATTTTAAGAAGCTCATTACATTTGTTGGAGACTTGCAGTCATCTTTGCAGGCTTTACCTGTAAACCAAACAGAATGCCAGTCTATCATGTGTGGTCCATTACCTGTACAGTAATCCTTTAAGCAGTGTATCTTGAGCATGTTTCTTGTTTGCTTTTCATTTTTTACTTTCATCATGTTTTCCCCATGAAACAAGTAGATAGTTGTCAGGCAACAGGTCTTTTTTGGATAAGAAACATTTTTACAAGTGGGGGTATCACAGAGAGTGCTACTTTCAGCATGTTACTTGGTACTTTAATAAAACTGAATATAAATTATAGTTAGAACTGCAGTACAAGGAGAAGTGGTTTGAGTTGAGTGCTGCTTGTTTTTCTTATACTTGATTTTGACTGGCATTCCAGTAATGTATTTAAAAAGTAATTCATGCCTCACAACCTTTTTGTTTCCATCTAGCTATTAAGTAAGCTGTCATGCAGCCAATGCATTGAAATATTTTTTTTCTTCTACACCTAATTTTGTCTTGATTCAACTCTCATAATGACGGTTTGGCACCTAGGGCAGCATATTTAATTAAAGTTACAGTTTTTGTGGTTTTGGGCATAGCTCCTCCCCTTTCTAGTTGACCACACCCCTTCCCATTGACCCCACCCATTCACCTGCCTCCTGCAGCCCCTCCTTAGATTTGAAGTAACCAGCTGCCTCTGAGGAAACAAAACAGAGGAACACTACGGCGCTGTTATACAAAGACATTATTTAAGAAGGGTAAGCAATTTCTTTCATTGTATAATAGCAGCAGCCAACTTGTGGGTGTGGGTATATGAGGATTTACCCTCGGCTGGCTTTGTTTAATCACTCGGGCTTCACCCTCGTGAACAAACCACACCAACCATGGGTAAATCCTCATATATCTACACCCACTCTTCAGTTATTGCTTAATTGTGCCTGGGGCTCACTGTAATTTACTGCACACTTGTGCCACACTTGTGACATGACTAGCATACAGAAACTATATAGGTAACATTGAGACTGTGCATCATACATTGACCTGTATGCATCTCTCAGGATGAAGCGTGTGTCTTAGTTGTTACCAGTCTGTAGCTGGTGTAATGAAAAGGACAGATGTCACTTCACAGTTAATACATGAGGTGAAGGACATGGGTTTGGGTGAATGTTATGGTTTAGTTTCACACCAATGAGTATCATTAGCCACAAAGGACAGAGGGAACATACTAGCAGTTTGCTCTTCTGATAATGCATACATAACTTAGGCTTTGAATGTTAAATCTGGAAACTGTACAAGGCTGTGTGAATTTACTGCATTAGGCAGAAGCTTTTCTAAGCAAACACAGAAGCAATGTTGAGGCCAGACATTCTTTACTGTAGAGGAGAGATGGGCTTGTTTTCTACAGAAGGGAAAGGACAGCTATTTTTGTGAGTAAATATTTACATGAGATAAATAGGTATGTTGTTCTCATGTTTTCTCTCTGAAGCTAGCTTCTCAGACACTGCTATCTGCTAGGCGGGTCTATCTCATTTTGTCGAAGGTTCATTACCGTGAACCTTTGTTCATCCAACCTTATACAGCAAACGTTCAATTCTGCGAACATTCAGTTCAAAGAATTACTTTCCCATGGAAAGTAATGACTTGCCCAGTGTCAGAAATGTTCCCTTTTCCCCACTGTAGTATGATCTCGGAGTTAGTATATATACTGTGCTTTGTGTGACTGTCCAAATGCTGCGTAAGTCATTACTTTTCCTGGGAAAGTTATTAATTGAACTGAACATTCGCGGTAGTGAATTTTCACTGTATAAGGTTCGATGAACAAAGGTTCGCGGTAATGAAACTTCGATAAAATGATATACACTTATGCTAGGCTTGCTGCAAGTATACAAATGAAGTGGTAGTGAGGTTATAACGGATTTTGAGTGAAGGGATTTAGCAAACTTAGGGTGATAAGTTCAAAAGAGGAAATATGTTAAGAGGAATAAGAAGTCTGTTAAAACAATGAGACAGTTCTTGTAAGTTTAACAACAGACAGAGATTACCAGTGGTAGGTAAATGGGGATGGCAGAATGTCTGAAGAAGGGTCGAAAAATAATGAGCTAATGGGGATTCAGAAGTCTACAGTCCCTTGGGGTGAGTGGGATGAAGATAGGGTGCATATGAAAAGTCCAGAACACCTGAATACTGGTAGACAATCATGGAGGAATTACTAGCAGGAGGACAGATTAGCATGAGTTAGAGTACAGTAGAAGATAGTACTAGATATTACTGATGCAAAGGTAGAGAGGGCAATATTAAGGGAGAAATGGTAAAAGAAGAGAAGGCTTCTGCTTCTCAGAGAGCTTAAAGCCCATTTGTCAGAATAAACTACACATTCACCATTATAAAATGTACAGAAAGAATGGTTGCAGTTTACTACTCATATCTAATGACATTTTTTATTCTCCAGCAAAATAAAACAACATATAAATCCACTGGTCAGATCAACATTTCACACAAATAAGTCCTGCGCCTGTCAGAAAAAGAAATAGTTGTTTAAGAAAGAGGAAGTTTAACTGTGATTAAGCCATTAGTTTTAAGACTGGCAGCATGAAGGATGGGCAGAATCTGAGGGTTTATCTATCCTGGTATTTATTAGGGAACATTGCCTTTGCACTCCTAAGGAAGATTTAAGAAAATTTCACAGATGAACCAGTGCAGAAGACAGTAAGCTCTCTGTAGCCATGAATAATAATGCTACACTAAGGATGATGACCTTTTTACCTCCCTTTACAAGTCTGACAGGTTTTGGTCTAGTGCTTTATCTGTGGAAGTCCCATTAAAATGAATGGAATTTCTAATAGCAAGCCTTTTCCTTGTTTGGTGAAAAGTCATGGATATAGATCAAAGGAGAAATCTGAAGGAAAAAAGACAGCTTGGCTTCAGGCATGTTATTTTCAGAGCTATGGCACAGAAAATATATTTTGCTTTTTTTTTTTTTTTTGTTTTTTTAGTTTCTTCCTTTCCTTTTTGACCATCAGTCTCCTCCCCCAACTTATCAGCCCTAACATTTCCCCTCTTCTGAAGTGGAGGGTGAAATCCAGCAGGTGGTAGGCCATTATCCAAGTGAGAGTGGCATCTCCTCGCTAACCCCTTCCCGTCCCCTTGGTGGCAGCAGATGTCTCATGAAAAGGCTGGGGCATGTAGTACTGGTTACTGTGGTAACGGCATGCTCCTACACACTCACCAGTACATGACTGCAGCATGAAATGCTCATTTGCAATCCAAAAGCATCTTATTGTTCTCCAGGCCTTTTTTGCTGCTACAGACTCAAGCCTCCTCACATGGCAGCGGTGGACACTTGGGATAGGAAAGCCATCTCTGGTTAATCCCTCCCATCCCTCTGCTAACTCATCCATTTCCCCAACTTCTAAACGAACTCTGGTTCTCAGGTTACCTAACCTGCAGTCAAGACTCCCTACTTTTATACAGAATGTAAATTCTTTGTAAGACTGTCCTTTAAAATGAGTGGAAGAACAAAATGCAGTAATATGGATCTTTTTTCTGCATCTTTGTATACACTACTATGAATTCCAGCACAGAGGCATCAAATGGCAAAACCTGAAAACAAAAGCACTTCTTGATAAGGCAGCACTGCTGTTCTACCAGGGCTTTGAAGCTATACTATGATATTAAGGAAAACGGCAGCAAAACAAGGCCATTATTTCAGGTATGGCTTCAGGCAGTCTGCCTACAGCTTCTCTGGCCTGTACTTTTGTACTTACTGAAAACACATGTTTCTCAATACATAACAGTGCCTAATCATTAACTGGATGCTATAAGACATGGACAATGTTTACTATACATATGGCTGGTGCAACTTAGAAATCATTAGGCTCAGGAAATGTATGAATACATGCTTTAATGTCAGAAAGGCACACTATCAACATCAACAACTTTTATAAGTCCATAAAAGTTCACATATGACTCCCCAATATGAAATTTCCTGTCTTCACCAAAGTTATGGCTGGTGCAAAATGCTTTCCATTTTACTGTGACATCTATCTTGTCTTTACAGTCTAAACACTCTGTCCTGTACATTACATATGTTATGATGGGAACATGAGGATTACTTTACTACCACAATGGTATTTATTTATTTAAGTTTGATGACCGGGGATGTCCATTGGGCCAAGAAGAACCTGTTTTCAGTGGAGGCCTGGGGAGAAAAGCTCCACAATAATTGCAAGTTACATTTCACATGTTACAAAAGGACATAGTTCATACAGCTAATTAAACATTTACAGATAAGCTCCATGATATTTGCAATTGGCTTGTCACAATGTTACAAAAATGAAAAGATATAATTCAATACAGAAATTTCAACATGTACATAAAGTGAATATTTTTGTATAAACTCAATTGTAGGTTTAACATTTCAAAATATATAGCTACTAGACATTAGTAGGTTTGGAAAATATGCATGGAGAGGGTTATAGTATATTTGATATTGGAGAGTATAGTACAATAGATATTAAAGAGAAAGTTAGTTTTTAGTAGGGGAGGGATTGTTTTGGGTGGGATGAAGTAATAGTAGAGGTAGCTGGATGAGTCAGTGCAAGGTGGAATGGGGGGGGATTAAGTTGGAGCGTGGCAAGGGCATTCCCATTTGGATGAGAGAGTAGCTGATATTTGAAATTTGTGTGGTTAGGTAGGTTGCGTAGATATGTCGGGAGAGAGTTCCACTGTTTAGCTAAGGAGTGGTATTGTTTTATTGTATTAATTCCCAACTCTGTAACGTAGGTTCCAGACATGTACAGGTTATCGAGAAGTTATTGCTGTAGCAAAGACAAAATAAGAAGAATGAGATTCTCCTTTCTTTCCCAGCTCTTACTGGTATAGTGTGCAGTAGTGATATATACATGCATACATAAGGATAGCGCCCCTTTTCGGATAATGTTGAGATTAGTGTTGTATGCAATGGAACTGTTTTTGCAGCTTTTTTCTTATAAGGGAAATATGGAGTGTTCACAGCACTTATGTGCTTGTAGCGAGGCAGTACTTTAAGTTTATATTGGCTACTGCATTACATAACATTGCTGTTGTTTAACCTGAGTTGAAGTATCAGCAAAGCTGTAGTCCATGTTATACAGTAACCAGTGGGTGCTTATTTACAAACTCCTATTCCAAATCAGCTAATCATATTTACTTAGCCCCCATCCTGGTCTAGTGCACTGTACTCTCCCCTTCTTACAGTGCAGTCTGAATACCTGTGTGCTCCTCTTGCTGCTTCATGCTGTATTGTTTTGTATCACTGTACTGATTCATTTACTAATCATATAACAGTCTCATGTCTTATTATCTTCTGCACTAATTGTGCCCCACAGCACTTACTTTACCTATAAATGCACTGGCCAAGCAATTATGGCACCAAAGCTGGCACTGTTCTACAATAACTGAAATAAAAACTGAAAGTGTATTACATGATTACATTCTTTGGTTTGCTACTGTTTTTCCGCCTTCTGCACTGTTCAAAAACCGTGCCACCTGCACCTGAATTGGTCTACTGTGTCTACGTGTACAACTTAAGTTGTGTCACAGTATTTTTTTTTTGCACTAATTTTCAAGTTACATATAGTATTTTTCTTCTTGCTGCACTGATTTTCACGTACTATACCTAGTTATCAATTTAAGTAATTGTTGCACCTGTGCCTACAGTGCTTTGTAGTATCTGAATTTTACTAACAAATTTGTGTGTGCATTTTTTTTGTTGTACTGTTTTTTTTTTCTTTTCTACAGTGTTAATTTTTCAAGCAGTTGTACGTAACTCCTGTATTTGTGATCACTATAACATCTGAGGGCCTGGAGTTACAAAAGCATATTGGAATTATTATGCAGACAGGGTGCTTGCAGGTCATACTTTACAAAATTATAAACATGCACATTATAGTTAATGAGACAGCACCACTGCATTCTGAATAAGGTGCCCTGTTAGGGGAAGTATATACTGAATACTGCTTGCCAAGAAGATCAGACAGTCCATACTTAGGGACATAAAATCCAGACTGTTCACAGAAATGTTTGATAGGAAAACTACACCACAAATACTTTCACATAATGGAAACACAGCATTCAATACAGAAGACAAAGATACTGGAAAAGCTCAAAGACAAAAAGAAAATGGAGTCAGTAGATGCTAAGCTGGACAGACAGCATTACTGAAGTAATGAATATGAGTTTGCAACAACTTAAAAGAAGCAGTTGTTGACAGCCAGGCCTAGTGTGCTAAAGTCTTTGTGGTCACTAAGAACTGGACTTGACTAAATGAATGAACAAGAACAAAAACTTTGTAAATAGTAGCCTAAAATGTGATCTTTATATACGTATCAAACAGTATGACCTGTGTTATGAAAAAGTTTGACAAAATTTGAAGAAAAACAGTACCATAAAGAATACATTTTGTTTACTGCAGTGTTCAGAAACTTGTATGAGATGAAAGATGTCTCCCAAATAAATTTTATCAGGTGCATACATCTTTCAGACATGTGTTACTCTGTACATTTTTTTTCATTTTTTTTTACTCCTCTATTATTGTTTATGATAATAATGTGGGAAAGAAGCCTGTTGCCTCGAAATGCCCTATGCTGTGCCTGAAGTAAAATCTTTTTCCACTTCACATGTATGACATTATGTATATAATGTTTAATGTTACATGGTGAAACACTACACACCATTCCCATACTAAGGAGAAAACACTACATCCTTCAGTGCAAGTCACTGGAAGACTGTGGAACAGTTATTTGCCCTGAAACTGCATGCATATCTTCTAAAGAGTAACTCATTTATTTTAACATTGCTTGCACTTTGTGCACACATTTCCTTTTTAAATGTTTGCTCTCTGTCAGCTACCAAATTCTGTTACCTGCATTGCATTTTCTGTAACGTTTTAGATAATTAGCTTTCTTAATATGGTTCCTTTCTAATGGAATGTGATTTGATCTTCAGTATTATTATTTCCTAGGGAGCTATCAAGGGAAACTGAATCAACAATGTCAAAGAACATTGTTAAATTAGTTCAACATTTTTCAGATGGTGATGAATTCAAAGAGGTTTTATAATAAGCATGCATCTTCTATTAGAAGCAAACACATGGCTATGCATTACTGTCAATCCCCAACTTTGTGATGCAGGTATATAGATGTAAACATACATGCTTCCTGAAGAGCTCTACATGAGGTCCTAATGCCAGTGGGTCAGCATCCTTCACGAACCATACCACATCCTCTACAGTCCAGGTCGAAGGATCTTTGCTTGATGGCCGTGCCGTCTCTGGTCTTTCTGGTGATGGGCTAGAGGCTGACAACAGAAAAGAAAGAGAAACTGTAAGGTAAGAACTATTCAAACACTGCCATCATGTGACAGATTTAAACTGAAGGACTTTATTTACTGATATTCAGGATTCCCCCATGTGAAAAGTAACTATACGTGGGCATACACATGTCTGTAGCTATAGCACAGCAGCAATCCACAATCTGAGAGATACCCTATCAGGTTCCTTCCCAGAAGGCACCACTCCTGTTATAAAAGAGTATAAGAAGGATTAGTACGCCTGCACAGCATCGACCCACTTCACTGGAGATGTATCCCCGGCTAGATTTAAATATAGTGCATGGAATGGAAAAGACACGACAAATTTCTCTCTAATCTGCCTTACTACTTAGAATTTCTCATTTCCCTTAATACTTCCACGTTTATATTGTGAGCTCACTAGTAGCTTAAGCAGGAGTTTGCACTGGCTCATCAAACCATATTCCAAATTAAATTAAATATTTCTTTTAGATCTGTGCTGCTCAGTGAATACATTAGTAATGATAAACTCTGAAGAAATATAAGAATGGGTTAAGAAAGACTGACGTTTGTCATTTACTTGTTACCACTTATTTTCTTTTTATTATATAATCATCCTATTTTCAAGGGAGAATGCAGAGAACGCACTTATAAGAAGATATTAAAGCTCACTATAAAAACATTTCTGGATTACGATTTCAAGTTTAATGAAAAATATTTATTTATTTAAACATTTGTTTTTCATGGGAAAGTCTGACTGTGACAGAGCCCATTTTCAGTGGAGGCCCAGGGAGAAACAGTCCAGACAAGTCCTTGGAATAGGGCAGGAAACCCACAGGAATGCAGGGAGGACATGCAGACTCTGCAGAGAAGGCACCCCAGGAGAGAATCAAACCACAGATCCTCTTTGCTGTGAGGCGACAATGCTAAAAATTGTACCACTGCGCCACTGCCATTATATTTCTTGCAGTAACTCCAGCAGTTCAGAGAAAATCCCAATAATATACAATTCGGGTAAGGAATAAACGGCCCAAAGCCTAAGAAAGTGAAATATTGTAGTACAAACAATATCAATAAAAATAAAACAGGCCCCTACTTCCATATGAAAACAAACAGCAAAGCAGAACCATTAGCTTTGCAGCGGAAAACTTTTTCTCAAAACTGAAATATATATATATATATATATATATATATATATATATATATATGGGTGTACTGAAGACATTTAACTCTACTTTAGGTTAACATGTGCTTAGCTAAACAAATCTGGTGGAGTAAACAAATAACAGGCATGCAAGATTGTAGGGATTGGGGTACATAAATATGCCCTTTCCCCGAGGTTGCACGATCTTGGAGCTAGTATATATAATTAGCAGGGGATGTGGGGGCAGAGCCCCTCCACATGGGTGGTGCAGAGTGCTTGCACCCCTGCACAAAATTAAGTTTTCATCTGTTTTTCTTTTGTAAATTTTTGCATGTGCCGAGATTGTCAATTGGCACATGTGTAGTAGCATTTCAGCACTTGCAAAGTTGTTCTTTCAGTGTTAACTTTGTTAACAACAAGATATGAGTATTTCTTATAATATTTGTTTATTGCTGATTGTATTGTTAAACATTATATTATTTGGAAAATAAAAAATTATTTGAAAAAAAAAAGAAAAAAGATTTGGGTATTTCAGTCTAAATCAGTACACCTATATATATATATATATATATATATATATATATATATATATATATATATGTATATATATATATGTATATATACACACGGTTCCTCTGTGTTTGACTGAATGTACATTTCTTCAACAAATGTAAGGGCGTGATTTAATGTCAACAGTACAGATGGCTGAATGGCGAATATGTCAATGGTATGGAATGTTCATAAGTGCAGTTGGGGGATGACAGTGTGTGTGTGTGTGTGTGTGTGTGTGTGTGTGTGTGTGTGTGTGTGTGTGTGTGTGTGTGTGTGTGTGTGTGTCTGTATGTGAGTTAGTGTTAGGGATGACTGAAGGATGGGTGTTGTGTGTTTGTATTTTAAAGTTAGGGTAAGGTTTAGGTTACGGGATAGATACAGTGTTGTTTTTGTGTGTTTGTGAATGCTTGTGTGTAGGTTAGAGGGTAGATGTAGTGTTGTTTTTGTGTGTTTGTGAATGCTTGTGTGTCTGAGTCTGCCTAGTGTAGTGGCAGTGTTATGGGAAGGTTTTAATGATGTTAAGGTGTAAGGTCAGGGTTGGGGGAAGGAGCAGAATTAGGGTTAGGGTTAGCACCCATTACTAAAGAGGGTAGGAGAGTTTCCCCAAAAACACTGCCACCACACACTTAGAAACTGTACTAGCAATAATTTCCTTTGGGAAACAGTGATCAAGGGGTTCAGCATCAGGAAGGTAAACTCATCCACTAGGAATCTCATCTATTTTACACTCGTGTATGTAGAGAGCCCTTTTCAATGCACTGATAGCACTCCCTCTATACCTGGGTTCAGTGTATACTGTTCATTTCTCATTCATTCAGACCTTCCAGGAACTATGAGGATGTTTCTGTATTTATCTCCGTCTCCATCACTTCATGGCAGATCCCTCATAATGCCACCCTAGAACTTCTTAAGCTCCTGGTCACCCTAAACAAAACTAAATGAACTATCAACATCTTGTAAATGAAAACTCCCCTTCCAAATCTCATGATGGTCATGATTTATATCTTAATTGGAAAAAAAATATCAATTAAGTCACATAAACTATTTAGGTGACTTTAACCATCCATCATTGGTAAACCTATAAAACAAATAAATAAATATGCACATTCTTTAAACCAAACTGTCCTCTTCCCTTAGAGAAGCAAAAATCTTAATCTTATCCTTAATAACACTGCTCAAATCTGCACCAGTCCAAATGTCTCCTCTTCCATTGTAAAATCTGACAACCAGGCTGTTATCTACTCCATTAGAATAAGCATCACTTCTCCAACTAATTTTTCTACATTTAGGAGTTACTAACCTTTTATTATTTATGACAGCTTGAGAAATTTTAAGAAACCCCTTGCCAAAACTGCTGCATACATCTGATTTATACTTACTTCTAAACAATTGTGTATTGGTATCTGTCTCCATGCATCTCAGATGAAATGGAAAGTTCAGCAACAAATCCTTGTGGTAAAATTTTCACATAAACTGCACAAGAAAGACTATGTGGATATAAAATTACTTCCTCTTCCCTCAACAAAAAAAAAATGGATCTAAACCAAGGTAGCAAAAATCTCAGGCCCAGAATTAAAAAGAAGAGGCTACATTTCAAGTCAAAGCTGCTCCTCACACTACAGACAATCTCAAAACCTGATTTATTCATTTCAGAAAACATAATACTTAGCACTGTTCAGAGCTAGAACCACTTATTCCTACCATAAGGCCTTTCTCATCACCCTAGTCAATAAATTCAGCTCCACTTTCCCCTGACCACTCACCCATCAGTCCCCCAATTGTGCAACAAAACGGAGCTCACCCTAAAATCTCCCATGAACAACTCCTATCACAAACTAAGAATATTGCTTCCATGGGTACAGAAAAATACCTGGGTGCTTCCAGGAAGTGCCAGACCTAGTTTTGTTCAGTCCCTTCTGAACTTGTTTAACTTTAGTCTTTATGCTGGTTACTTACCAGATGTTTGGAGAACTTCCATAATTGTACCACTACATAAAATGGCCCCACCAAAGGTGCAGGTAATTACAGACCCATAACTAAACAGCATCTTCTTTAAAGTCATGTAGTGTTTTCAAGCTGAACTTATTAACAATGACATAGGGAACCTTTAGTCCCTTGATCCAAATCTGTCTACTCAAGCTGAATACTTTGAATGAGTTAGTGAAGCCATGGACATAGGACATTCTGTCCACACCACCTACTTGGACCTGTCTAAGACCTTTGATACAATTCCCCAAACAGGTATTAATGACAATCTCACCCAAATCAACATTAACCTCTCTATTGTTCAGTGCACACTCAACTTGTTCACTGCCAGGACTCCCATAGCAAGGGACAGATGTTTCTATTCCACACAAAAGATTACTCGGGGTGCCCCACAGGGTTCTGTCCTAGGCCCCCTCCTCTTTCGCATCTAACTTTCTGATGCCACAGTAGAATTCAAAGGGATATGGTTGACTAAGTCTTCTGATAACTACAAATGGGAGATGTCATATGTTCTCCTATTGACACTCACATTCTCCGTCAATAGCTTGACCATACCAATACCTGTTGTACTGACTGTAGGCTCATGCTTAATGCCAAAAAACTATAGCGTGCTTTTATATGAGAAACAAAATTTCCCAAATTCATACTATATCACGGACATCCCCCTTCAAGCTAACATAATTCACACGGTCATAGGTTCATAGGTAGGTACTAAGCAATGAGTATACAGACCATAACAAGCCTAGCCAGTAAATCATACTCAAATGTTCCCTCCAACTTTAAGCAGTGTAACACAAAACAGACCAGGTGTGAATATAAAGCTGCCCATCCAGTTATCTAGATTTACCTTAAATGTGGTAAAGGTGTTATTCTGCTTGGCATGTAGTGGAACTTTGCTCCACAGGAGGAGTACACATTGGGATGTGAATCGATCATGTTAATCTATCTTATTTATTTAGATTTAGTTCATTTAACCAGATATTTGAGGAATCATTTGTTCTCGGAACGGGGGTCAGATATTTGATGGCTTGAATGAATAGACACCAATCACCACAGTGGAGTCTGTAAGAGACCAAGTAAACAGACAGGGCTGTCTGTCTGGATAACTGAGTATCTTGAAGTCACTGATCTTTTAGTTGGGCATCTCTGAGGTTTCTCAAAGGGAATGATATTTTTAAACAAATGGATTCCAAAGGGGGCATTATATTCAATAATGGGTATGATTAGAGATAAGTAAAGGGGAATTGAGACTTACCTAGATCTAAAGGAGATGCCTCCGGAAATTAGATGAGCCAGATAAGAATACTTTCCAATCTATGATGGTGAAAATATAAGGAATTATCGACAAGCATGCCTAAATCCCTTACAACAGTGGCTGATTAGAGGGGTGTGTCACCTATTTGGTATGTTGTGGAAATAAACTGTACTACATATTTTCTTGTTTAATTTAAGACAATTGTCCTTACACCACTGATAACAGTCTAAATAAAGCTATCAAAACTGAGAGTCAGCAAAAGATGAAACACAAGCAGTAACTTTACAATCATCTGCACACTAGATAACCATAGTAATTAGACAGCTGTGTACCTTCAATGAGAACAAACTATTTGACCACTATATTTCAGTTATAATCAGGTAATCATTTACCTAGCAAAGTTAATATCCAAAACACTTCCTCTAAGAATAAGGAAATCATAACTCCTCTGTATATTTCCCTCATCAGACCTGTTGTCAAATAAAGCACCTCCTTCAGCCTGTACCTCTCAAAACATCTTTCCTAAAGGTCCTACAGATTCCTAACCAAGAAATTTTCAGGACTAAACTCCTTAAGCTTCCCCGATAGGTTAAATGCTCTCTCACTACATTCCATTTCATACAGGCTCTTCACGGAAATCTAAGCTTAGTTTGCAGTGTCATAAAAGACCCTGCCATGCTTGACTTGCTTCATTTACAAAAGATAGGAGCATCACAAGCATTAATACCAATGACCTTTGGATGTGTTATTGGCTCTCCTCAAGCTGGACATTTTAGGTATACTGGCTTTATGATATCTGTGCTCTCTGTATTTATCAATATCAAGTTTCGTATATACCTATGAACCTGCATAACACTTAACAAGATTTAACCAAACAGCTTAGATGTAGCACAACATGTGACCTCTTCAGTCTTGTTTTACCTTTAAGTAGCCTTCAGGTATTTAGGATTCTCTCCATTATTTCATGTGTCATCCAAGTAAAGTATAGACTGAGACAGGGAGCTGATTATCAGTTATCCAATATAACATCAAATTCTTATCGGACATATCTGACAAGTTAATTTTCCTCCATGCGCATTTTGTCATGACATTAGCAATTTGATCTTTACCATTAATTTTCATGAAAATAATTCAAGTAACAGTAGAGCAATCACTGCTAAACTAGCAGATCAAACTTCAGTACAGCAGTAATAATGCTATTTTACGAGTCTAATCACAGCTGTCTAATGTCCAGATTCGTTTAAAGAATAAGCATATTTTCCACGACAAATGGGTACAGCCTGCTAAAAAGTCTTACATTTATTGCTTCGAGTCCAAATAACAAAATGTAATCACTTTTATTGCCATTATGTTCTTCAAAAGTGCTGTTTATATAGCCAGTTTAAAAATACTAAACAAAGGAAAAAAAGCAGAAGTTAAGCTAAAAGTATAATATAATTACAGTAAACTCTCAGTTAACCGGCACCCATGGGGATTGGTAGATGCGGGATAACTGTAGTTTCTGGCTGCTTGAGAGTTACTACTTCAACTATTTAAATTTATTGGCCATCCTACTGTATTCCATAGTACCAGAATACAAAAGTGACTACCCCTTTCAATCTATCTTGCTGTTTTAAAAATAGTGACTCTCCACTAAAACTTAACTTTTTAGACAGGTAAAACTTAAGTTACCTACTTTCACATCTAACTCCTCTAGTGTGCACTGCAGTGTTTAGGATAAAGCATTTTCTTTTCATCTTACCTTTAAGCATCCCTTTGACTAGCACTTGCTCTAAAACCTGCTGGAAAGCACTAGGAAGCCTTAAACTGATAGAAGCACTCAGCTCTCCTTGTTTGTTTGTGTCTTTCGGCTTTTCCCAGTTAGGGGTCGCCACAGCAGAACTCTGGTCCACTAATGATTGGCAGTAGATTTTTACGTGCTGGCTTGCCGGGCCTAACGCCCAACTTTCAATGAAGGAACGCCCATTCACGCATGTCGACACACAGAAAATGCTCTAACAGAGAATCGAATGGGCAACGTCTAACTGTGAGGCGACAACGCTACCGTAGCACCACCACCGCAGTACACTCAGCTCTACTTGATAATAAGGAGAAATTAATCGTAGGCACTAAACAGCCTATGCTAAGGTAAGGGAAAACAGCTCTTGTACTTTACAAAAAAAAGCACAAAACCAGGCATGTCCAAGGGTCAGCTTCCGGTGATTTCTCCTGTCCACCTGGTGAATCTGGGCATACTGGGGAAATGCAGCAATTGCCTCATGTACACAGACAACCCTCTCCTCCTACTACCCAATACTATAACCTGCAAGAGATGCACTTACATACCTAAACTGGAAGTAAAGCTCTTTAAACCCAAGATTGTGCTAGACAGTCAAGAGGAGAAGGTTAACACCCGCACTACACCTCAAGCAACAAATAGCCCTTCTAAACCTACACCACCAGCACCCTCACATAGAAACACTAAACTCTCATATGTGGAGGCCCTTAACAGTAACCTGCCCAAGCAACAAGGACCTCCGAAGCTGAAAAGCTAACAAAAATCAATCACAACCAAAGTGTCACATAGCTCACAACACCAGTGTGCCACCCAACAACAGCCCCTAAGACAAGACAACATACCCAACACTTTAGTCATAGGTGACTCTATAGTCAGGCACACTGATGTCCCACTCACCAGGCTGAACAAGGAGAAAATTACAGTCAGCTGCCTGTTGGGTGCCAGGATCCACCACATAATGCATGCACTCAAGTCACTCCACAACAAGCACAAATATGACTCTTTCATTGTCCATGTTGGAGTAAATGACTTGAGATGTACCTACCTGGACTACATGAAAAGAGACATTGAAGAGCTCTCAGATCATGTGGCCCAGGCAGGTATGACCCTAGCCCTGAGTAACATCCTGCCTTCACCCAGAAGGATACCACAATATAAGGGCAAAATGATTGACTTCAACAATTGGCTAAGCTTCTGGTGTTATTCAAAGGGGATCCAGTATCTGTCTGCCTGGGATGACATGATTGACAGACCACGATGCTTTGCCAGAGATGGTCTGCACCTGTCGCCCTGGGATTCAGGTTACTAGCTAAGGCTCTTGCCACCCCTATATTGCCTTTTTTAGGCAAAGTTCAAAGGCCAAAACCACCACCGTAACAGGTACAAGCATGCAAAATCTGAAGGTAATGCTACTCAATGCTAGAAGTCTAAACCTCAAAATGCACTCTCTCGAGGCACTCCTAAAAATGGAGAACATCGATAACTGTGCAGTAACTGAGACCTGGTTCAAGGCTCCAGAGAGCACCCCTGCAATACCAGGCTACAACTCTTACCACACTTATTGGCCACCAAACCAGGACCAAAACAGTAAAGGTGGAGGAGTGTCCATATTCACCAAGGATATTCACACCACTAGGCTACTTGCCCAATACAATGCATCTGAGCTTCTCCAGGTGCAACTAACACTAGGTAAGACTGCAATCCAAATTGCAGCTTGCTACAGATCCCCCACTATGCCCCAAGATTATCACTACACCTTTCTAAACATACCGAAAAATATTAAGATACAACCAAACACCCTAATACTGGGTGACTTCAACTACCCTGCCATTAACTGGGAAAACTACTCATGTACCAACTCCTTTGCCCAACAGTTCTTGGAATTCATAAATTCCAATGCCCAGGATTAACTAATCCATAGTCCCACCAGGAGCTCCAATATCTTAGACCTGGTCATTACCAACATGGGAAATCAAAGCTCCACACCTATGGTCACCCCCCTCTTTGGTCAGGTCTGACCATAAGCTAATCACCTTTGACATCCACATCCCTCCCCCACCCCACCCCCAGTAAGGAAACATCCATAAAAAACCTCTCCAAAGCCAACTGCATGCTACTCAAGTCAGAAGTGACAAACTTCATGACACCCATGCAGACGGGAACTGAAAGTTGGACTGCTGAATCCTACACTGTATGAGCACATCCACTCGTGCATGAATCGTGCCATCCCAAAAGAACCAAGATGCTCTCCTCCAAAAAAGGAAGCCAATCAGGTGGTCCCCTGCCATAAACAAACATTAAAACAAAAGGAAGAAACTGTTGCAGAAAAGAGGAAAATCTCAGGATGCAAAAAACTCCCTTACCAGCCTCAGTAAGAAGCTGAGATCCCTCATAAAATCCTCCAAAGCTAGTTACGAAAATAAAATTGACAAAGATTCCAAAGACAACCACAAGGCATTCTATAGCTATGTCAAGAATCTAAATGGCAATGCTCAGATCTGCTCTGAGCTACAACAGAATGGCATTAAATATACTGATCCCAAGGATATTGCCAATATACTGGCAGATCGATTCAGAGCCAAATTCACCCCCCTCTCACCCCCTAAAGGGCCCATCTCAATACCAAAAGATTGCCAAATTCCAGTAATAATGGCCACACAGGTAAAAACCGCACTCTCCAAAGCTAAGAATAAAGCATCCATGGGGACCAGACGACATCCCAAGCTGTGTACTACATGAACTACAAAATGAACTGGCACCACACCTAAGTGTCATGTTTAATCATAGCCTCACCTCAGGCTTCATGCCCACTGAGTGGCGCACAGCTAAAGTTATCCCACTCCACAAGGGGGAATCCACCTTGGATTCTGGGAACTACCGCCTCAACAGTCTTGACGAGCCTGATCTGCAAGGCCATGGAACATATTATCATGGAACTTATAAACAAAGACACTGGCAACCTTCAAACACTGGACCCCACCCAGTTTAGGTTCGTGAAGGGCCAATCTCATCTCCTGAACCAGACTGACTTCTTCGAATCAGTCTCCAGAGCTGTGGATGAGGGTAAGGTGGTCCACACAGCCTATCTGGACCTCACCAAGGCCTTCGACACCATCCCCCACTCTGGAATCACAGATAAGCTTACTAAGCTGGGCATTAATCGCTACGGCACTTGATGGGTTGCCCACTGGCTTACAGACAAAACCCACACTGTAAAAGTAACCGACTCCAAATCCAGCTCCAGACAAGTGACAAGTGGAGTACCTCAGGTTCAGTCACGGGACTGCTCTTGTTTGGCATCTACTTCTCTGAAGTACAGGCCAACACTAAGGGACTTTGGCTAACAAAGTTCGCAGATGACTGGAAACTGGGAGCCATTATTGAATCCCCAAATTATGTGGATATTCTACAAAAGGGCCTTACAGAAACAGATGCTTGGTGCCAGAGCCATGGGCTCAAGCTCAATGCCAAGAAATGTACAGTTATCCCCTTTGGGAAAAAACATGCACCCATTAATTACCACATAGGTGGCAGTACACTAAACACCAAAAGTGTGATAAGAGACTTAGGGACACAGGTGGACAGTGGTCTCACCTTCAATAACCACATTGCCACAACAGTCAGGAAATCTTTCTACGTGGCACACCTCATCACTAAGGGCTTTTCATCCAGAAAAAAGGAGGTCATTGTCCCACTGTACTCATCCCTCATTATACCCATTATAGAATACAACGCCTCGTTTGGTATGTACCTCTCAAGACATCTGCAACAACTGGAAAAGCCGCAGAAATACATCACTAAAAGAATCACAGGCCTAAAGCAGATACCCTATGCTGATCGTCTAAAAAAACTCCAGCTATACTCTGTCGCATATCGTCTGCTCAAGAGGCAATCTCTGCTTAGCATACAAGGCCACGTCAAACCCCGAGCTATTGGATAAGCTACACTTAAAGAAATCTCAATCCCTTAGAGCCACACGTTCCAGGGATCTAAACCTAGTCATCACAATGAACAAAACATGCTGGAAGGATAGGTTCCTGACCCAGAGACTCCCCAGACTCTGGAATAGACTGCCCATACATGTCAAGCAGAGCACCTCTTTGGCCCTCTTCAAAAGGAACCTTGACGACTGGATGGGAAATAGGAAATTCACCCCGGGGATCACGTCAGACAGTGCTAGACAGGGGCCCAGGGAAGTAAATATTGGGGGAAGAAATAGCCAGGGAATTGTTATGGCTAGGCCTGTATAGGCCCTAGGGCCAATAGCCTAGTACCAACCTATGAACCTATGAATTACTAAAAACTGGCCAAACTAATACTGTACCCTATACTATTTGTTTGGTTTGATTTGTTCTCAGGTTGGGGAGAGAGGAAGGGAATTTATTCCTATCTTCCTTTATAAAACTCTAAAACTCTAAAAACATAGGGTATGTTTCTGCAGGGAAGAAAACAGAAAGTGCAACACATGACAATTGTACTGTATTTCTTCGATTTTTTTTTTCCAGTTGCTTGAGTTTTGGTTATATGAGAGTTTACTGCATCTGCTTTAAACTAAATTTTTCCACAGAGTACCAGCAGTCAGAGAGGGTCACCAGAATGTACACTGCTCTGAATCCAGGGAAAGTACAGTCATACACCCATATAACATACTTTCACAGTAATGTGAGACTTACTCATCAGACCTGCAGCATAGCAGTAAAAAGACTTGTAAAGAATGGCAGGCACTCTCTTAAAATATGGCAATATTTCCAAGATAGCTATTTCCTCTGCTTTAGATGTATATTTCTGTGACTCCTGTAAGACTCCTTACATATTTTGTTAATTGCCTCTATTTTTTATGCATGTATTCAAGTGATTCACTCAAGATGTTCTAAGTAAGGATACAAACATCTTTTTTTGAGCCTCTCACAACTCTTCAAGATGAAGATGGTAATATCTAAAACCCATTAGACTGCCACACAATTTTGCAAAATACACAATCACACACTACTTTTTCTTATCAATTAATATTTTGTTAATAAATTAAGATTTCCTTTTCCACAGTTTATACGAAACTAGAGAAGTCATGACAAAGTAATTGTACATATGCAACTTACACATCATGCAATAAAGGGACAAACAGTACTATTTCTTTGCTTGGTAAGCTTTGCAGATATGACACCAGAACCCCTCCACTATGTGCAGTTGGTGTGTGTGTGTGTGTGTGTGTGTGTGTGTGTGTGTGTGTGTGTGTGTGTGTGTGTGTGTGTGTGTGTGTGTGTGTGTGTGTGTGTGTGGTGTGCTGTGTAGGTCTGTACAGCAAAAAAGCTGCAGTAACCAGATGGCACTGTGTATGCATGGATATTTGGAGAGAATTTGCAGTGGGTCTTTTCAGATATAATACCAGGATCCTTTCATTATTCATGGTTGGCATATGTGTATGCGTGGTGTACGCAGCTATGCATCTGACAGTAACAAGCTGAGACTCATTACTGTGGCCACTATATATTTTTTTTACTTTGTCACGATCATACACCAGAAGTATGCAGCATCAATAAAGCTGCAGTAGCTGGATATCACTTCTGTGTGTGCATGTGTATTTGGAGGGAATCTTCAGTGGGCCTTTTCAGATATAATACCAGGGCCCTTCCATTATGCATGATTGGAATGTGGTGCATGCATTAAGTTGGGAGTGCCACAGTTCTATTTTTTCACTCTGCTGGAAGGGGCAGATATAACAGATTTGTTTTCTTTTCAGGACAGTCTAGATTTGAATATGAAATTACATGAGAATAAAACACAAATATTCTAAGATATCTGTTACACAGAATCCTATAATCACTCCCATATTTCCATAATTTCTTTCACCTACAGCCCCCCACATACACAAACACCAACAAACACATTTTGTTCCTTCTCCTTAGTTTACCTTTCTAGTTTGAGTAATTTCTGCTCTATGTTACTTAAGCTGCAACACAAATGTTTGCATCTAATCCTGATCAGCATAATGTACTAATCACATTATTAGAATTCATGCAGCAAGGTTACTCTGGCTGCTTGCAACTGAGTCCGGCAGTTACAGTTCAACTTTTCTCTGCAACACAGAATTTTCTATGTAAAACAGCCATTTGGATCAACTTTTGTAACTAGTATATTGTTTATGCAAGGAGCCTGAAGATAAAATCTAAGCTCTGTCTAATGTTTCATAGGTTTCTTAAAGGAAAACTCCAGCTTAAAACTGAAAAAGAAATATGCATTTCTTATCACATCTTGATATTCCATGCAGCTGTGATATATTAGAATCAATCTATGTGCTCATTAACATTATATTTTAAATTTTAAATTTGTTTACTTCTCTCAGGATGCATTTTTTTGGTCTCTATAATATAACAATGCCTAGACATTAATATTGCTTCTGTATCACCACAGGGGACAGCATATGCCCTCCTCTACATATATGTGCTCTAACACATATTCCTATAATATCTATTTTCTGTAGATTGAGATCTCAAACCTATATCTCCTGGTCCAGCAGCCACTAATAATGTACAAGCCACTATGAGTTTGGCCTGACTGGAGTCACTATGTCCCTCCCAAGAAGTTCATGTCAGCCACACACTTCTCAGCTCTTTCAGCACACAAGCTGTTATTTAAGCTTGAGTCATCTAAGCTGTAGTAAGGCCATTATCCCCCTACACCACAGAGCAAAATAAAAGTATCAATAAGTATGACTCTTTTGGTTGTTAACATTGTATTAGTCAGATGAGGCCATGTGCAGGTTTTATAGCCAGCTGAAGTACTAAGCTTCACATTACTCACTGCATTCTGTTCCCTGCCATAGGTACTGCTTCCTGTAAAAGAACATTGGAGGTACAGCCTGTGTGATGAGCACTGTCGTCTGGGGGCAGGAGTACCATGTGCTGACAAACACACTGCCACCAGTCCATCCGATAAAGGAGAAATCTAAAGAAATAAGGAGCCTGTTCTTGCTGGTGGCCATTTATTAAGTGTAGCTTTGTTCGATAGGCTGACTCCCAGTAATCCCTGATTGGATACAGCAAAAATAGATGGAAGATAGGTACACTGTCAAAGAATCAACAAGAGTATTGTCTCCTAACTTTTTCTCATCTTGTGTGGGAAAAAAAGACTATGCTGAGCATTTATTAAATGTAAATTATGTTAAAACACTTTTGAGAGCCATCAAGGTCACAAGGTTATATTTTCCCACAGTATATCTTCCTAACATTGCAGGTGGCTGCGGTGGTGCAGCGGTTAGCATTGCCACCTCACAGCAAGAGGTTCTCTGGTTCAATTCTCAGCTGGGGTGCCTTCTGTGTGGAGTCTGCATGTGGTCGTGTGGGTTTCCTCTGGGTGCTCTAGTTTCCTCCCACATCCCAAAGACATGCTGTAGGTGGATTGGACACTCTAAATTGGCCCTTGGCATGAGTGCGTGCGTGTGCCTTCTGTGGAAGGTTGAGTGCCGGGCTGGCAACTCAACACCGTAAAACTCCACTGCCAATCATGAGCGGACAGGTGATCCGCTGTGGCGACCCCTATCCGGGAAAAGCCAAAAGAAGAAGAAAGAAGATATCTTTCTAACATTGCCAATGTTTTATAGTAATTCATTAATCTTATAAAACAGATATTTCTTCAGATTATATCAAGTACACACATTAGTTCAGCACTAACAAATACTTGTTTTCTTTCCTGAGAGAGAGAAGATTTTTTTAAACTCTTAAAAGGTTGAGGTTTTATTAATTTGCCATGCCTAAAAACATAAAAGGCAACTGATGTATTTCAAGTTATGAATGTGCTGGAGAGATTGAATCAGCACATGTTGCATTCCATATCAAGTAGATTTCAATGATCATACACTGAGAGTCACAAATCATAGTCCAGCTATAACTGATAACAACCACATAATGTATATCACATATTATATACCAGTTAAATTACTATTCTACTGAATAAAATCTATGTACCAGACTGCTTACCCAGAATATGTATGAGTGACCTTTACTAGACATCTTCTGCTACCTGGCTGACCCTTATTAACTGTGTGATGCCTACCAAACTTGTCTGCAATGACAATCTGTTTTGGTCTTGAATTCCTTTCACTTTAAAGATCATGTCTACAGGTGGGAAATTACATATATCATTAGATTTGCCAAACTGTTAATTTAATAGCTGGGAAATTACATCACTAATTTATAATTACTTGCCTATGCTACTACAGCAGTATTAGAGATTGAACCTGGAATGACGTAACTGCTCCCTACCCTCCAATTAATATTAATGCCATAAACATAGCTTACTACATTTAGTCTTCCCTGTTCGGAAGCAATATTTAAAACTTCATATTTTTAAAGGCTTTCAAACAAAAAAGTGTTCACAAGCATGTGAAACATGATCTTTACGGCACTTCTCACCATCACTTAATGACTGCAGCCACCTAAACTTTTAAGTCTCCCAGTCATCATAGTCCGTATTCTAAACAGTCTTTGCTATACAAATACAACTCGTGTGAGTATAATTTATGCCAGAGATTACTTTTCGTTCGGTAAGAAGGGTCTGCTTGAAGTAATCAAAATACATCCTATTGGAAGACATTCAACCATTCTCTGTGCTATTAAACAATGTTGCATTGCATGTAACTCTGTCTAAATTAAAGCACTCATTGATTAGGAAAGACAGTAGTAAAATTAGGTAAATCAAGGAAGACAACATGAAACCATGTTTTTTACAGCAGTTTAAGCTTCCCTGCACCCCTGTGTGGGGGCTAGATTCCCCAAAGCTAATATATAGCAACTCTGAGATTGCAAAACCATGGAGAAGATAGAATACAAATATTTTTCCTCCCCACAGCTGCGTGATATTGGAGTTTTACATATTGGTCTGGAGGGTATGGGAGCACAGAACCTTACACAGGGAGGTCCAGGAGACTTGCCCTCTGCAAAATTTGAACTGTGGTAATGTAAACTTCCATCTGTCCGTAAAAGGGAATTTATCATCTGAAGCTGACTTTGAAAACTATAGTCTTCACAGATTGTGGTATTTGCCAGTTTGTAATTAGCAAGTCAGGCTTTGATAGATAGCTTTTCAATAAAATTCAGTAGACCCCATCATATCTGTTACTTATATACAAAGTAAATACATCACATTTCTTTTCAACAAGCAATGTTCAATTAATACACTTGAAGAAATACAAAGAACGTTAGCAAAACAAATTATTTGAGTAAAACATATGGAGTATATGGAAAGATTAAAAAGATTCTGCTTATCTAAATTAATTATAAGGTGGTGAGGAAGAACTAGATCCTTAATTACAAGAGCATGAAACAACTGTTTTGGTGCCACTCTATGCATTTCATTTAGATTTTCTCCCATAGAAACACAGAAAATTAATAAAATAGTTGCAGTAACCAGTGCAAAATCAGCTTTTCTCAATAGGACATTTCATAATAGAACAGAAAGATGGTAGAAATGCATTCCTTTGTGACTGAGAAGTTTGGGTACTTTAGTGGCCTTTAAATATAGATATGATGATTGCCTGGGTAGGAGGACATTTGATCCAAGTTTGAAAGATGGCAGCCTCTTTGAAGGCCTAAATTATGCTTAGAGACTGTTTCAGCAAAAAAAGTGAAACAATAAAATATTTAAAGTGCTCATAGTCCTTATCTGCATTCAACCACTTCAGATTAATAACCAGTGGATGATCTGCTATAGCCAGCACTGGGTCAGAAAAGCCAAACAAGGATCAGAGCATCAACAGGAGTGTCATGTTTTTGTTTCACCATTTAATCCACAAATTTCTGATTCATGGATCTAAACAACTTAAAACAATCTCCCAGAAAAGTCAACAAACAGTATCAAAAAGAAGACACTTAAAACAAAATATGAATCAAGTCTCAAAATAATACCAGTAGCATTTCTTCATCATGCAGTTAGGGACTGTAAGCTTTATAACTTCAAAGTTCACAAGATCAAACTGCATTTTGTTAAATATTACTGATACTTTTTACATATATACACAAATACACACACACACACACACACACACACACACACACACACACACACACACATATATATATATATATATGTGTGTGTGTGTGTGTGTGTGTGTGTGTGTGTGTGTCTATATCCTTTTTGCATTGATCAAAGCTCCTAAGACATAAAATATATGTTGCAACAAAGCCAGCGGCATAGTAGTGAAGTACATCTTAAAGGCACTACAGGACGTAAGACAGTGCAGTTACTAAGGAGGTTACAGTTAAGGATCATTATAATCATTGTGCAAATCAAATACAGCCAGTTTGTGTAACCCATGCAGTTACAGAAAAAATACTGTGAGTCAGAAAGCAACAATGCGTTTAGGGTATTATACTCAAGCTTATGGTACCTCACTGAAATCATGACATCTTCAATTATGGGAAGCAGAAGGTATGTATAATATCCAACCTCCAAAAATGAACTTTTTAAGGCTGCACCTCACAGTTCTGAAATATTTCTACAATATTCTACTGGAAAATTTAAGCACAGATTTTTGGATAGATGAATTTTCTGCACAGGATAATATCCTTAAAAAGTGTAAAATGCAGTCCTGAAAAATAGCAAAGAAATTACAGTTGTGTCAGTAAACTTACCATAACAGTAGATGTTTGAATGATCACTGCTGCATAGCCTGAGCAATAATGGTTATAGCTTGCCAAGGATATAAATGCTAGACAGCTTCCAAAGCTTCAAGGCACCTTCCAAAAACCAAACCTGAAAGGCAGTTAGAGATGACTAAAGGACAAGTCTGAGTGAGAAGCCCTTCAGAGGTTTCTTGACAACAGACAGAGGGAGGCTCTGTCCTGAAGGGCAATGCTAAGAACAACAAAAAGTTAATGTGCATACACTGACATCAACAACATACCAAAAAACAAAGGGGGAAGGGAGTGGCCACTGCAGCAGTGATCAGTCAAACATCTACTGTTATGGTAACCGTTTACTTACACAACTGTACAATGTTTGTCAAGCGAATCACTGCTGCAGCAGTCTTAGCTATATGGGTAGATTATCCTAGCTTACTAGAGCATCTCCTGTGTGGAGACATGCATGAATGGGCGTACCTTCGTTGAAGGTTGTGCGTCAGGGCCGACAACTCGGCACATAAAAATCTACTGCAAATCATTAGCGGACCTGAGTTCCGCTGTGGCGACCCCTAACCGGGAAAAGCCGAAAGACACAACAACAACAACCCTAGCTTACTACATTTGGGAAGTGGAAAGAGAAGAGTCCAGGAGCCCCTGACGAATGGTCTTAACAAAGCCTGATCTAGACCTAGAGAAGGAATCAAGCTTCATAGTGCTTTGTAAAACTATACAGAGGACCACGTAGCAGCTTCAAGAACATTTATAGAATCCAGCTCTTTTCAAAAAGCTATAGATGAAGTAAAAGCCCTGGTACAGTTGGCCTTGACCTTGCCCAGAATAGTTTTGTTGGGTGAGTATAACATAAGGTAATAACCTATGACAATAATTTGGAAATATTCTGTTTTGAAGCAGATAGTCCCTTCTTCTTGCCTTTACAAGAAATGAACAATTGATAAGAAGATCAGAAAAATTTAGTTCTGTCAAGATACTTCCTGAAATTCAAAGTATGGAGTATCACTTCTCCCTGATTTTTAGTTTCAGGAAAAAAAATGGTAGATGGATAGTTTGGCTTAAAGTAAACTGATTCTACTTTAGTTGTAAAAGAAGGATTAGTTGTCAAAGAAAACCTGTCTCTGTGTAAAATGAGGTAGGGTTGACTCACCATAAGAACTTGTACCTCAGATACCCTTCTTGCAGAGGTCAGCGCAATCAGTAAAACTGTTTTCCATGTTAAGAATCTCAAGTCAGCAAGGTTAGCTGACTCAAATGGAACAAGTGTTAGCTTCTCTAACACAAAATTTAGATCCCAAGGAGGGGCCACCGACTCATCTGGAGGCCTCTTTTGCACAACCCTTTTCAAAAAACATTTTGACATGAGAATGCATTGAAAGAGGGGGGATTTGTGGGCAGACATGCTGAAATAGATGATAAATGAACCTTGATAGAGGAGTAAGAAAGACAACAGTATAGCAACTCATGCAAATATTGTAAAACCAGAGAGGAACTATCCCTGACTGGGTGCTGGTTATGTTGATGGCACCAACTAGAAAACCTTTTCCATCTACTAATACATGATTTTCTAGTAGCAGGGTTTCTTATTTCCATTAGTACTGGCTGCACTTTATCAGTATACAGGGGTCTAAGGGAAATTAAGACCATATCATTCATGCAGTCAGCTGACGTTGATTGGGGTAGAGGGTGTATCAAACACGGCTGTTTTTTTGTGAGTAGATCAAGTCTGTTAAGAAGCTTGTGGTAATTGCCTAGGTCATTTCAAAAAGAAAGATCTATGGTTGCCTGGGCCAAAAGGGAGCCACCACAAAGATCTTGGGGGCTTCCTCCTGATGGCAGAATCCTGAAGGCTGATTGTTCAAAGAGGAGGCAAATAGGTCTACCTGAGGAACTCCCCACAGATTTATATAAACTTGGAAGACCCACTGATTTAGTTTCCATTAGTGAGAATCTGCCCTTGTTTTTCTCTGCTTGTCTGCCACACAGTTTTGGTCTGATGGAATGTTGGATGTCTGTAGATTGAGACTGTGCTGTGAAACTATATCTCAAGCTAACATGGCTAGCCCATAAAGGGGGTACGACCTGGTTCCCCCCTTATTTGTTGATGTACCCCATGACTGTGGCATTGTCTGTAAAAATTTGAAGAAGTCACAGGGACCAAAGATGATTTAGAGAGTTGAGTGCCTTGATCAAGACCAGCATCTCTTTTACATTTATGTGCTTGGGTCTGTCCTCGGTGTCTCTCACACGTTGCACTTTTATCCTTATTGAAACTACTCCCCAAGCACAGTGCGAGGCATTAGTGGTGAATGACAGCTTTAGAGCAGGGAAGGAGAAGGGGAGAACCAGATTTAAGGATATCTGCTGTCTCCACCAATTAATTTCTCTTCTGACAAACCCCAGCACTGGGAATTGAAAAGACAAGGAATGATGGTTTGAGACCAAACAGACTTCAAATATCACTGCATCTTTCTAATGTGGAGTCTTGACAGGTGTATCATGAAATCATAGGTGCTATGAGACCAAAATCCTGAGGTAGTCCCTTGCAGTGACAGAAGTCTAAGTGGAAAATCTTAGAAATAGATCTAGATATAGATCTATTTTTTTCCAGTGGAAGAAAGGCTCTTTGAACTGAGGTGTTTAGTTGACACCCCAGGGACACAGTCCTATGTGGAGGAGGCAAAAAAAGATTTTTAAATGTTCTCTTGGAATATCAGTTGTATATGAGCTCTCACACTAAAGTGACATATTCCTGACACTTTGAAAAAGAATCTGCAAAGATAAACATGTCTAAATATGGAAAAATGTGAATACCCTGTAGCCTGCAATGAGCTATAACTGGAGATAGACACTTTGTGAACACTCTTGGTGCAGTGGATAGTCCCAAGGGTAAGGCAGAGAACTGATAATGTGATCCAGGCACACAAAACCTTATGAAACACCTGAAGTCTGAATGAACAGGGATGGGGTGATAAGCATTTTTTAAATCTAGTGTTGCTCGGAAACTTGAATGAGGAAGAAGCGGTACCAGGTTGTCAAGTGACATCATTCTGAATCTGGGCACTATCACAAACATGTTTAGGAAAGAAAGATCCGGAACTGGTCTCCAAGCATTTTCTTTCTTTGGCAGCAAAAACAACCTTGAATAAAAACCTTTTCCCATCTGGGAAGGAAGAACTGGTTCTCTCTCTCCCTGGGATAACATGTGATGAATCACATTTTACTCAGTCTGGCGGATTTTTTCAAAAGGCTCACCACAGCAATGGATGCAGGCAAAACAGTACACATGCCATGCCTCGACCTGGCCAAAGCTTTTGACAGAATTCCTCACTCAGGCATAGTATAAAACCTAAATAAAATGGGAGTAAAGCCCTATGTCACCCGCTAGATAGCAAAACTGGCCAACAAACAGGATGCAAATAATCAAAACTAGAGAAGTTACCTCTACAAAGCAACCAGTCACCTGTTGAGTCCGCCAGGGTTCTGTGCTAGGACCTCACATGTTTGGCATCTACTTTTCTGAAGTAAACGCCAACAGCAAAGGGCTCTGGCTAACCAACTTTTCAGATGACTGCAAGCTAGCAGCAGTCACTGAATCCCTAAATGACTTAGCCATCCCGAAGGAAGGTTTATTTCAAATAAATAACTGGTGTCAAAATCATGGTCTGAAACTAAATGCCCAAAAATGCATTACTGTAGCCTTCGGGAAGTCATCTACTCCAGGAAACTACCGCATTGACAATACACCCTTACAAATGACCCAGTTGTTTGGGATTTGGGAAATTATATTTACAGTGACATAACCTTTGACCAATATGTATCTTTGTTGTAAGAATGTCCTTCTATATTGCACAGCTTATAAAAAAAGGGACTGTGTCAAGATCTAGGGATGTCATTGTTCCCCTTTACTTAGCTCTCATTAGGCCAGTCATTGAATATAATGCACTATTTCACATGCATCTGTCCAGACACATGAAACAACTAGAACACCCACAGAGATACCTTATGAAAAGGATACAAGGCCTAATAAACAATATGTCCTACACAGACTGACTCAAAGCCCTGTCACTATACTCAGTATCCTACAGACTGCGAAGAGGTGACCTGTGTCTGGCATGCAAGGCATCCTCTGACCCATTACTGATGATTTTACTTTACATTAGCAAGTCAAACAGCATCAGAAATACTCAGTCAAGGGACCTAAATGTCTTCTGCAATATCAACAGAATGGTTTGGATGGACAGGTATATCTCGCAGAGGATACCATTGCTGTGGAGTAGACTCCCTATCCACATAAAACAAAGTTAATCCCTGTCCATTTCAAGTGCAACTTAGATCTTTGGATGGGAAACAGAATATTTACCCCAAGATTGCTCCCTGTGCTACTAATGTACAGACACAGTTCCTAAATGCTTTATCCAAAGCATGTGTTCCCTCAAATTATCTATGGTATAATCGCAGTTATTCTCATTTGGGGTAACATAATAACTGATCATGGCATCAGTAAGGCCAATCTATAACCAAATGGGAAAGGTACTTTCATGCACAAATGGGGAAACTAGCTATGCTTAAAATGGTCTGCAAGGGAACCTAGCCTAGTACTTGCTTTTGAACCTATGAAGGACAGGTGGAAATAAAAGAGTCTAGTCTGGTGGATGAGGAATTATCCCCTGTAAAAGAAGAATTTCTTCCCACTGCCATCTTAACCCTGATGAATGATCTTCAGACCCCATTTGACTGAAATGATCTCTTGCTAAAGCGAAAAGTGGATATTCAGACTTTCTGGAAGTAAAAAGGGTCTGCCAAGGTAGGAGGTCGGGACAAGGTCCTTTAAGTACTCACTCTGACTTGTTGGGACTGTCCTTGGTTTTAGGAGGGTCCAGAATTCATTCTAGAACTTCTCTGCCATCTCTTCATAAATATATGTTTACCCGCATTTTGTAGATACTGTTTATTTATTTATTGATTTGTTTTTGCCAAAACTGGATGAGAGGTTACAGATACCCTTTGAAAATTTGGGGAGATTCCCTGCATCAACTTACTCTATTCATCACACTTTTTGATCACCTCTGCAGGAGAGGGGCCAAACACTAAATCTCTGTCCAAAGGAGAATTTAAAATATCACTGTTATCATCTGGGAGTTTCTGAGTACACAGCTAGGCAAACTTGTCAAAAACAGTCCCAGTGGTCACAGCCCTGGAAGAAGTATCAAGTGAGTCATACACACACCATAAGCAATCAGTAGTGACTTCTACACAGAAGAAACTAAATAATTTAAAGCAAACTTTTCCTCCCAAGAAGAAACCACAGACAAACATTCCTCATACTTTTACAATTAGAACAGACTTTAACATATGAACCTGACAAATCAAAATCCTAAAAATCTAAGTTGCAGAGGCATACACCTTTCCCCCATACTTAGCAATAATCTCAGCAATCTTATCAGAATGAGTAGGATTGGAATTAACTACATTTTTAGCAGCAGTAGGATTAACTAAAGCGATAGCTGCTGGGTCAGGTTTGGGAAGAGAGTATAAAAACTTAAAATACTGGAGCTTTATGCATCCTATCTGCCTTTTTAGGGACAGATGGATGGCTGTCAGGAAAATTTCAGGAATTAACACAATAGCCTGAATTAAACCCTGAGCCAGACCCACTAAACTACTCCTGTCAAAAGAAATCTGAAGAGAATTAGATACATATTTAGTTGGAAAAATGGGGCCAACAGTGTTATTAATGGCAGCAGCAGCTTCCTTATGGATGGGTTCAACATGGTGACAAAACAGGGAAGGCTTTCCTGTTCCCTCTCCTAGGACTGACAAAGAGCAACTCTCCCTTGCCCACTGAGAGGACCCCAACAGCCACAGAGCACGTGGCTAACCCCTGGTCCATAGTGGCCATAAGTGCTACATCAGAAGGTAAAAGATGAGTGGTCTGAGGTACAACCAGTAGCCACAGAAGACTCACTCATGTGCAGCTGAGGCAAATTCTAGCCTGCTGTGGTAGTAAAGGCTATTAGCATAACTTTTTCTTTTTGAGTCTAGAAGTAGAACTGACAGTGGGACCAATAGTTTGTTCCATGCTCAAGCTGAAAATGGTGTTTCTTTCTCAGTGAAAATCAGCAGCAAAAGCTGGAAAAACTTATGTGTTCAAAACTCACGTTTTCACATAAAAACAAAGTAAAAAGCACTTTAAAATACTTTGTAGCCCCCAAAAGTAAAATAAACACAAACTGAACACAGAAAAAATTGGTTACTTCCACTTAGTTGAAAGTCCCATCCTTCCGAAAAGCACATTAAAATTATCATCATGCTTAACAAACTCTACTTATATCTACTAAAACAACTTACATGTTGTGGAGACATACACCCCAACCCAGGTCCAGGCACATCAATTGCCCAAACCCCAATCAACTCAATCCCCTACTCCATAGACAAAAAACTTCTCTCCTTTTTCTTAACCTAAATGTGAGAAGTATCCTTAATAAGGTCCATGACCTCCATGCCCTACTAGCCCTATACAAACCAGAAATTGCCTTACTGAGACTTGGCTACATGATATTATACCCTGGAGCTGTAAATCCGCAACAATGAAATTACAGCACCAGGGTATAATATCATTCTTAGAGACAGAGCAGGCAAAAGGGGTAGAGGGGTAGCTATAATGTACAAAAAACACCTCATCCTTGAAAAACTTGATATTAGCATCCCAGACTTCAAAAATGTAGAACTCATCCTTGCCAAGTTTAAACTGAACCCCAAGAAACACATAACTATCACTGGCTGCTACATTCCCCCAGGAAACAATATTACCATCATGGAAAACCTACTAGAATGGATCTTAAACTCCCTGCCTCAGGAAAATATCCTGCTAGGTGACTTTAATATAGATTGTCTCAATTGTTCTAGCCACAATCCATTCTCTCACATTAACCTCCACGGGATTACCCAACTTATCACATCCCCCATCAGAGACAACAAAAGATCCAAGCACCAGTCATTATTGGGCTGGATACTTATATCTCACTCCTCACTCACATCCCAAGCTGGATGTCTGCCAGACATTCTCAGCGACCACCAACCAACATACCTATTGAGAACCAAAACTCCCCATATAAACCAGGAAATGCTAAGAGGTCAGAAACAAAAAGATCTTTAACCCTAATAACTGCATCCATGACTTAAAATGTTGCAATTGGACTCCTCTAAACAGATGTCTCTCAAAGATGCAGTAAAATACTTTAACTCAACCTTCTTAAAAATATCAAACCATCACGCTCCCTCCAGAACCACTAGAATAAAATCTAAATATGCCCCCTGGCTAACTAAACCTAACAGATCTATTCTCATTGAAAGGGACGAAGCATGGATACAATTACACAAAAATAAAACCCAGGTAGAAAAATAGAACTACTTAGAACTTAGTAACAAAGCCAAGAAACGTATTAAAGTAGACAAAATCAGATATTATCAAAATCGACAGGAAAAACATGCTAAACACCCTCAAAAATTCTGGGCGGCAATAAACTCTGTATTGCAACCTGGGAAAACTGCAACCCCCTACACCAACAATAGGAAACAACCAAGATAACATCCCCACCCAGTTTAATAAATACTTTACTGAAACAATCCAAGCCCTAGCCAATAACCAAATTAATACCATCCACCCTACCCCAACTACACCAACTAACAATAGAACACAAGATAACAGCACCCACTTTAGCTTTCAGCCAGTCTCAACCAAAACCATATAAAAACTCCTCCAGAAACTTAAACCTACCACTGTGGCCACCGAAAACTTACCCGTAGAATACCTCCAAATAGCTGCAGCAGCTATAGCCTATCCTATTGCAATCCTCATTAATATATCTGTCTCAGAGTGCAAAGTCCCCTCTATATGGAAAACCTCCCATATCATAACACTACACAAAGGAGGCAACTCCTTTGAACTCAATAACTATTGTCCTATTGCTATTTTATCACCCTTATCAAAAATCCTTGAAAGGGTCATATACACTAAACTCATGGACTATCTACAAGAAAACAATCTACTAGCTAAAAATCAGTATGGCTTTAGACTCTTCCATATTACCACCACTGCTCTAATATCATTCACTAATACCGTTAATCAACATAGAAATAATGGACAACTAGTCTCAGCCATATTTTTAGACTTATCCAAAGCTTTCGATATGGTTAACCGCAATAAACTCTTCGATACACTCTCTTCCCTAAACCTCAGTATCTCCTCTATCACATGGTTAAAGAACTACCTATCAGGTCATCAGCAGGCAGTAAAATGGCAGAACCAACTATCTTCTCTACTGCCAGGAGTCCCTCAAGGCTCCATCCTAGGCCCATTACTCTTCTCTCTATTCACAAATCCACTCTCATTCTCCACACCAAAAGCCTCAGTTATTCAATATGCAGACGACACCACTATCATCTGTGCCGCCCCGCACTAGAGAACCTCTACTCCCAAACACAAAAATGGTTCTCACTAGCTGAAAACTGGTTCACTAACCACCAGCTTATTCTTAACCCAACTAACACAAAATTACTCCTCTTCAGCCCATATAGATCGTTCTCCCAAACAGATAAGTTTACTATCAACTAATAACGAAACCGCTATTATTCCAACCACCCACACCAAACTTTTAGGAGTTGAAATAGACAACCATCCAAGATTCGACTTGCACACTGCCCAAATTATCAAGAAAGTTCAAAAAGAACTAGGACTGCTTTATCACAACAGGCAATTTCTCTCAAAACACTATAAATCCACAATGGCAAGGACACATCTGCTATCCACCCTCCTCTATGCATCTCCAGTTCTAACTAACTTTTGTAAAACCAGCCTACACAAACTAGAATCCTGTTATAATAAAATAGGTAGATTTGCTACAGAATCTTCATATAGAAATATAGAATTGAACAGAATCTTCATACAGAACACATCTATCACATGGTTAAAGAACTACCTATCAGGTCATCAGCAGGCAGTAAAATGGCAGAACCAACTATCCCCTCTACTGCCAGTATCCTTAGGAGTCCCTCAAGGCTCCATTCTAGGTCCACTACTCTTCTCTCTATTATTCTGTACAAAGTCATCCCTGATGCAACTTGTATTCAGTATGCAGATGACTCAACCCTAATCTACTCTGCCACCTCCCCCACAGATTTACAATCCTTGTCCCAAATCACTTTCAGCAAAGTAGAGAACTGACTCACTGGTCACCAACTACTATTAAACCCAAATAAAACCAAACTATTACTCTTCTCCCCCACTCGCAAGGTCCCCACACCACCTCTCACCATAACATCTAACAATGGTACTATAATTTCCCCAGAACCTAGTACTAAACTACTGGGAGTGATCATCGACAACAACTTCAAGTCTGATGCTCACATAGACAAAACTATTAAAACAGTTAATACAAAATTAGGCTTTTATACAGGATTAAACCATTCCTATCCCCATCTGCTAGAACTGTTATTGCACATACACATCTGCTATCGACCCTTCTTTATACCTCACCCGTGTTCGCAAACCTAAGCAAATCAAACCTCAATAAATTTACTAGGTGCTACAATAACATTGCCAGATTTGCCAAAGGATCAGCTTATAGAACCCATCATGCCTTAACCTTCAATCGTTAGACTGGCTTGAACTACCCTATCAACTGCAATATAACCAACTAATAGTTGTTCACAAAATCCTCTACCAACCAGACAGTACACTCATAATGAAAAATATTATTACCCCCTACAGTAACCTAAAGCCCCTTCGCTCTTCCAAAAAATTGCTAGTGCAAACTTTCAAAACCTACAATTCAGCTGGTGAATCACTAGTCTCTAACTCTGCCGGTAAAAACTGGAGCCTACTTCCTGCTGAATCCACCACTGACCCCTCCTTATCCCAATTCAAAACATCCCTTAGGAAATACCTAAAAATGCTGTGGCTTTGTCCCTGTACAAACCCTGACTAACCCCCACTCAAACATAATTCATAAATGAGAACCTCATTACAAGAATAAAACTCTGACTCTTTAACTTTTTAAAATTCTGTGTATCACCCACCTACTGGAAAGATTTAAAGTTAACACTACACCATGTATGACAACCACCTTAATATATGTGTGTTCCTTTTTTAGATGAAGTCTTTATTTCTTTCTCAGCTACTTGCTTCCAACCTTTGCTGTGTGTATGTGAGAAAAACATGTACCCGTGTGTACATATCGTTAAACAAATCTCAGTTTTGTGATAACTCACTGTAATAATTTCACTGTATTTACACTTGTTTTTGTACATTTGAGCTTTTCTCCCTGGGCCTCCGCTGAAAATGGACCTGTATCCAGTTGGAATTTCCCAGGTAACAAATGTAAAATAAATAAATAAATAAATCACTGTGATTCTCTCAAAAAGCTAAACTGGTTGGAGTTCCCTCTACTACTTCAACTCAATCAATTGTCACTAGCACACAACTTTTACTACTACTCGGATAAAATCCCAGCCTTCTAAAATCTTATATTCCTTCACACCAGAACAAGAACCTTGACATCTAGCACCCTAAACCTCTTAGAAGTCACCAAACACAGCAATGAGGCAGGAAAATCTCTCTTTAGCAACTCTAGTTCTAAACTCTAGAATGCCCTACCTGCCCACCTAACATCCAATAATTCCACTACACAATTTAAAAAACTCCTAAAAACACACCTCATGAACAACTGGCTATGCTCCTTTCTCACCCCTGGGTAAAGATGGGCATGCAATCAATAATTTCTTAACACAGCCATACGTCAAGTCTAGTATCACACCCTGTTATAATATAGCCATGGATAACCCACTCTTCAGACTTTGGTTCAAGTTGACTTTTACATACCAAATGTATATGTCTGCATACTACTGCATGACCACAACACATTGCATGTATACATCTGCAAATTACTGCATGTATTAAGAAGTGTGATGGCTCTGTATGTTATATCTTATTGTGAGCTTGTACTATGAACTGACTGGCATTTCCTAATGTTATTCTGCCTGATGTGTATTTAAATACCATGGTTCTTATCTGCTTGGTCAAGTATGTATTTAACTGGAGCTTTTCTTCCCAGGCCTCTGCTAAAAATGGACATGTGTCCAATCGGACTTTCCCGGTCAACAAATGTAAAATAAATAAAATAATAAATAAATAAAATACTTTAAATGACTTTTAAACTGACAGGAAAAAAGAGCACCCTCATTTTAAAGTACAATACAGTCTCATGAGAGTCCATTAAAAACACAAACTCCTAACTTTAAAATAATGTTCTTGAATGGGAAAGTATTAATGAAGTAAAGTAAAGATTCTCTTAAAATGGAAGCTTTTTCCATGAAGGGAACTTAACTGTTCAGAAAAGGAACAGCATGATCCGTCAATTCTTAAAAGCCTCAGAGGAGCGTATTCTTCAGAATCAGTAAAGAATTGAAGGGCTTGGACATAAACTTTTTTTTTAGTTCAGCTCAAGCCGCCTGACAGTTTGGACATGTGGAAGGGCTCTGAAGTTTTGGAAGCTGACTGGCTGTTATAGCCTTGACAGAAATTAACCCATATAGCTCTGGCTACTACAGCAGTGATCAATATGATGAACATCTACCAATTTTGATGGCAAATAACAGATTCTCTTCAAAACGAGACATATTTTGGGTGCCAACAGCAAAGCAGAAAGTTATATTTATTTTTTATTTTGAATTTGTTGACTGGGAAAATTCAACTGGGCATAAGCATCTCTTTTCAGCAAAGGCCTGGGAAGAAAAGCTCCAAATGCATAAAAACGCACAGCATTTATTATATATATAGCATGTACATAACAAATAAATAAAGCAGACACTATATAAGTTATATACACAATTGCATAAGGATATTACATTACACAGAGTATAAATGGTAACAGACGTTGATGTGACAATAGTAATTTAAAGGAAACATGTACCATATCCTACAGTTTAACTCAACCCTTAGGATGCTTTTCTCCCAACAATATGGTTCCAGTATTGTGTACCAGAAGCCTGCTTGTACTTTATAAAACTTTCATTTCTTTGCATTGGAATCAAAGTAAGGGAAAGCCCGCCCACTCTTTTTTTAAGCTTAACTTCTCACATATTTTGTAGAGGACTGTGTCTCTACCAACATGACATAGCACAGACACAGAAAAATCTGCAATTTACAGTCAGATATTGATGAAAATATTATATGGGCAATTAGTCCTGCTGATGTCAGCATCTCAAAAGCTGCTATAAAAAAAGACAGAGAGATGTGAAACTGTTTTCCTCTGTTTTGTATTGCAGAGAAGAACAGAACCTATACTGATTCACAGCTGCTTTCAGTGTATCAATTCCTTTCATAGCACAACAAAGCACTTTAGAGTCAGTGGTTCAAAGGCATTTGTCACCTCTTCTGACAAATTTACATTAACAGCAGCACTGTATTAAAATGCTAAGCTTTAAACTTTAAATGTTGGTTGTTTATACTACTTTATATATTAATATGACTTAAATGTACTATCAAAGATGTCTGTGACATTTAGAGAAAAGTCAGAAAATATTTTTCTTGTAATTCTTGTAAAGTATCAACACATTTACCATTTTTATGGCTCCACACCTATAACAGGACTGAACTACCCAAATCAGGACATTTCTGCAAGACGTGAGGTAGGCGTCAATCCTATTAACTAGGTGCACTGATGCTGTTTATAAGAAGGTATTTTATGCTTTCTTGTGAAATCCTTCCAGGGAAGGATGCATATCTAGTGCTCAGATCCACGGGGAGAGACATCTTCCACTGATTTTGAGTCAGTCCTTACAGAGGTGGAGTGTATGAACACTTTCAAATCTACAAAGGAATTGTAATCACTGATGGCAACCATTATATACAGCTGAATTTACTTTAGCATGCATATACTATGTGCTCTTTCATTAAAACATTAATAAAGTGAAATCAGAAGTACTTTGTCTATCTCTGAAGTACATGGGTGTAGTACACATCTTATGTGTATATAAACGAGTGTGTGTGTGTGTGTGTGTGTGTGTGTGTGTGTGTCATACGCTAGTTATGTTACATTACACTCATATAAAATGAAAACTGTACAATGTGTGCACTGTCATACACTGATGTTATGTTACATTACACTCATATAAAATGTACACTATAGAATGTGTGCACTGTCATACACTGATGTTATGTTACATTACACTCATATAAAATGTACACTGTACAATGAGTGCAAGGTCATACACTGATGTTATGACAAAAACAGCAGCAGTGGGTTCAGGTACAAAAGCCGACTCACAGCTCATCCAGGAATTTATTCAATAAAACACACGAAAGGTATAGTCACATAAAAATCCAAAAGGTATAAACAGTATTCTAAGCGCTTTCGTCTCTGGTGAATCAGAGACTTTTTCATGAAAATTAGAAAACTGTTACTGAGCTCAATTTAAACCAACATATCCACTAGCAATTAACATTGAACCAATAAAATAAAACCATATAATGAATATTCAAAAAGTTCATAAATATTCAACAACCACACTATAATTCAATGACAGAAACCATGTCATGGTAAAAAACACACTAAAATGTACAGCAAATAACACAACAATCCCCAAAAATCATGCCCTTGTCAAAATAGTATAGGTAAAAATGATATTAATAAACATATACATATGTACATATAAAATGTAAAATTATATAAATACCTGTCAAAAATGTATATCAATTCATTTATCTATTTAATGCTTTTAACTTCAAGAAACAGGCTAAGGATAGAGCATCACTGATACCCAGCCAGCTTATTGCATTAGTTTTAATCTGCCATAGTGCCTCTTGTTTCTCCAGTTGTAGGGTCCAGGGGCCACCCCTTGGGTCTATGTCTAAAACATCAATTATCGTAAATTTAAAATCATGCCCCTCATACTCCTTACAGAGTTTAGCAGGAGCATTCGTCTCTTTGCCTAACCTAATGTCCCTTAAATACTCATATATGCTACATCTTAATCTCCTTTCCGTTTTCCCACTGTAGAAAGCAGGATAAACCATACATAAGGCACAGTATACCACCCTTTCAGTTTGGCATGTGGTCTTCCTTCTCAGTTCTATAGTAACCCCACTGATAACATAAGACGAGACCTCAAGAATATGTGTGCAAGATGAACAAGCCCCACATTTCCTCATGTAACCAGTCATAGGTCCCCTCTTACAAGATTCAAGGACATTTGTAAGCGTCCCACCCCTTCTGTATATAACATTCAGTCTCTCACCCACCCATTGTCGAATGTCATTACAGGATGCAATAATTACCCAATTCTTATATAAGATATCCATAATTAATTTACTGGACGTATTATAGGTTGTAACTAGAGCTGATCTTGACTGTGTTACTCCTATGGCCCTTTCAGTTCCATTCTGGTCCACAATGACCAAGTTCGAGTCATCTCTGTCATCAGCATTCGCTTCAGTGACCATAATAGGTCGTAACACAAGTCAAATCTCCATAAGTTAATCCTATGGTCCTATTGTTCTCCTTGTTAACATTGGGTATATTGATCAAGCAAGTTTCATCCACATCCTGATTAAGGATAGCTTTGAAATAACCTTTCTCCCTCTTATTCAAAACCTCAATAAAGACCTCATTCATAAGTGAGTTAGGGTAACCCCTTCTCAAAAACATTTCCTTCAACAGTTCACATTCATTTAAAAATGCATCAAAAGAGGTAACCATTCGGGCAGTCCTAACCAGCTGACCTTTTACCACCCCCTTCTTTTGTTTATAAGGATGACCACTATCAAAGTGATGGAAACTATTCAAATATGTCTTTTTATGAAAGATTTCAGATTGAAAAACCTTTCTGGACCTATTCTTAACTAGTTTAACATCCAAATATGCTATTTCATTTGTATCAAAACTACAAGTAAAATGTAGAAATTGTGTCGAGTTGTTCATAAAATCTAAAAATTCTGTAATCTTATCACGTGGACCCACCCAAAAAATAAAAATGTCATCCAAAAAACGGATGTACATTCTACAGTATTCATAATAAATTGAGTTCAGTAAATATTTTTTCTCCCACTGGAGCATGACAATGTTCGCATAGAGCCCCCACATGGTGAACCCATGGCAACTCCATTTTTTCTGGAGAAAGTATTCATTGTTAAAAAATATAAAATTATTCATCAATACCACCTCCAACAATTGTTCATATATGTTAACCCTAGGTTGAGGAACACCCTTTTTACATAAAAATTCACAAAACCATTCAAGACCAAGCTCATGGGGTATCGCTGTGTATAGGTCTTTGACATCCATGGTAATAAAAAATGCCTGAATCAACATGGTCCAGCTTGTTGATTCTTTCAAGAAAGTCCCAGGAGTCTCTACATAAATTATTTTCTGTCATTAAAAGTGATTTTAACCTGATATCCAAGAATTTGGCCAACTGATATGTTATAGACCCACGACCATAACAACTGGTCTCATGGGAAGATCAAATAAATACTTGTGAATTGCTGGCAAACCAAACATACATGGTATTTTTAGATAAGAGGTAGATAAAAAGTTGAATTCATCAATTGTAATAGAACCCTCAATAAATAAGTAATTTAAGACATTACGAATCTTCTTATATGAAACATTCAACTCATTCAAAGAGCTCCTCAGATAAGCATCCCTCAATAAGACATTCATCATTCTCCGATTATAATCCACCTTGTCCATTATGACCGCCCCACCCCTTTTATCCGGTTTAATAATTCTAATATCAACATTAGATCTCAGATTACTGAGGCATTCTATTTTATTAATACTTCAAATAGTAATGCGACCATCATTTTTTAAATTCCTTATATGAATTTCACATAACTTTTCGAATATTTGTAAAGATGGATGAACAGGTGGATTATAAATACTGGAAATGTGCAGGGGATTACTTACATATTCATCAGATTTAAACAAAATATTAAAATTCAACTTTCTTACATTGTGTTTCAAGTCAATCAACGTGTTTGATAAATCAAAATTCTTTTCTGGTACAAATGTCATACCCCTAGATAACAGGTCACATATTGTTACATCCGCATCCAGGGAGGAAAAGTTAAACACATTAAAATAACCAGTTTTATTCTTCACAATAACACAGGACTTTAATTCACCTTCATTAATTATCTCCTGCCCCGGTAACCCCCTCTCCAATTCTCCCTTCAAATCACGGTGTACCCCCCTCGACCCCTGTTCATAGTGTGGGCCTCTCGACCTGGGGGTTCCCTGTTGTGTCTCTGTTGGAGGCGTTCGGACCTCCTCAGTGGAGGAAATTGTTCTTCTTCTAAAAAATTAGTCTCATCTGGTTCATCATAACCATCATTACCATCATTAAATTAATTTGGTGCCACCCAATTCTGTGACCTTGTGGGGTTCAGGGTATGCTTTATTCTCATTGTATTGACCCCTATCCCTTTCAAGCTTTCTTATTTTTCTGTTTTTAATAATATTAATTTGGTGCTCAATTGATTTAAAAACTCTATTATAATCAAATAAATTGTCCAAATGAGCTCTATCCCCTGTAATTACCTTATCCAGTTCAGTACCATCATTAATTAAACCAGTCAACAAAGTCTCATTGTGTTTAACCACAGTGTCCATATACTCAAATCCATGTCTATCAAACATGTTTATCAATTCCTTATGCAAGGGCGGGTTAGCAGTTAAACCAGGTGGAAATCTCCACATTCGTACACCCTTTGGTACAATCTTAGTTTTCAAACATTCTTTAAAGTACAAGTTCTCTAACTGCACTTTATTTTCAGTAAGTAATGGTCTAGTTTCTGTAGTTTAGTGCTGTAATCAACAGTACTTACAGTATTTACTGGTGTCAGCACTGTCATACACTGATGTAGTGTTACAATAGACTCATATGATATGTACAGTGTACAATGAGTACACTGTCATACACTGAAGTAATGTTACACTACATTCATATAAAACGTACACTGTACAATGAGTGCACTGTCATGCACTGATGTAATGTTACATTACACTCATATAAAATGTACATTGTACAATGAGTGCACTGTCATACACTGAAGTTATGTTTCATTCACTCAAAATCTACACTGTATAATGACTACACTGTCATACACAGATGTAATGTTACATTACACTCATATAAAATGTACACTGTACATTTAGTGCACTGTCATACACTGATGTAATGTTACATTACACTCACATAAAATGTAAACTATACAATGAGTGCACTGTCATGCACTGATGTAATGTTACACTAAACTCATATAAACTGTACATTGTACAATGAGTGGACTGTCATACACTGATGTAGTGTTACATTACGCTCATATAAAATGTACACTGCACGAGTGCACTGTCAAACACTAGTTATGTTACATTAGAGTCATATAAAATGTACACTGTACAATGTGCGCACTGTCATACACTGATGTTAGGCTACATTACACTCATATAAAATGTACACCATACAAAGAGTGCACTGTCATACACAGATGTAATGTTATGTTACACTCATATAAAATGTACACTGTACAATGAGTTCAATGTAATACACTGATGTAATGTTACATTACCCTCATATAAACTGTGCACTGTACATTGAGTGCAATGTCATACACTGTCATGTTACATTACACTCATAAAATGTACACTGTACAATGAGTGCACTGTCATACACTGATGTGCTGTTACATTACAGTCATATAAACTGTACACTGCACGATTAGTACACTGTCATATACTGATGTAATGATATGTTACATTCATATAACGTGTACACTGTACAATGAGTACACTGTTATACACTGTTATGTTACATTAGACTAACATAAAATGTACACTGTACAACGAGAGCACTGTCATACACTGATGTAATGTTATATTACACTCATATAAACTGTACATTGTACAATTAATGCACCGTCATACACTGATGCAGTGTTACATTACACTCATAAAAATGTACACTGTCATACACTGATGTAATGTTACATTACACTCATATAAACTGTACAGTGAGTGGACTGTCATACACTGATGTAGTGCTACATTACACTCATATAAAATGTACACGGTACAGTGAGGACACTGTCATACACTGATGTAATGTTACATTACACTCATATAAAATGTACATTTTACAATGAGTGCACTGTTATACACTAGTTATGTTACATTAGAGTCATATAAAATGTACTCTGTACAATGTGTGCACTGTCATACACTGATGTTATGTTACATTACACTCATATAAAATGTACACTGCACAATGACTGTACTGTCATACACTGATGTTATGTTACATAACAGTCATATAAAATGTACACTGTACAATGAGTGGACAATCATACACATATGTATTGTTAAGTTATACTCATATAAAATGTACACTGTATATTGAGTTCAATGTCATGCACTGATGTAATGTTACATTACACTCATAAAAACTGTACACTGTACACTGAGTGCAATCTCATACTCTGGTGTCATGTTACATTACACTCATAAAATGTACACTGTACAATGTGGGCACTGTCATACACTGATGTACTGTGACATTAGAGTCATATAAAATGTACAGTGTACAGTGACTGCAGTGTCATACACTGATGTTCTGTTACATTACTGTACAATTAATACACTGTCATACACTGATGTAATGTTACATTACATTCATATAAAGCGTAAGCTGTACAATGAATACACTGTCATACACTGATGTTATGTTACATTACACTGTTATAAAATGTACACTGTACAATGAGTGCACTGACATACACTGATGTAATGTTACATTACATTCATATCAAATGCACACTGTACAGTGAGTACACTGCCATATACTGATGTAATGTTATTTTACATTCATATAAAATGTAGACTGTACAATGAGTGCTGTCATACACTGACATAATGTTACATTAAATTCATATAAAATGCACAGTGTACAATGAGTGCATTGTCATACACTAGTTATGTTACATTAGAGTCATATAAAATGTACACTGTACAATGTGTTCACTGTCATACACTGATGTTATGTTACATTATAGGTTCATAGGTAGGTACTAGGCTATTGGCCCTAACGCCTATATAAGCCTTGCCAAAAAAGTACCCTGGCTTTCGCCACCCAAGAAAATCATTTTCCTGTGCCCCTGTCAAGCAGAGCCACAGAAGTGATCCCAGGGGTGAATTTCCTATTTCCCATCCAATCATCAAGATTTTTCTTGAAGAGTGCTAATCAGGAGCTTTGTTTGATACAGATAGGTAGTTTGTTCCAGAGTATGGGAAGTCTCTAGGACAGGAATCTATACCTCCAGCATGTTATGTTTATTGTGGTGACAAGGTTTATGTCCCTAGAGCATGTAGTTTGGAGGGATTGGGATTTTGTTAAGTGGAGCATGTTCAACAGCTCTGGGTTTGACATACCTTTGTATGTTGGGCAGAGATCGCCTCTGAGTAGGAGATATGCAACGGAGTAAAGCTGGAGTGTTTTCAGATGGTCTGTGTAGGGCATTTGTTTGAGGCTGGTAATCTTCATTGTGAGCTATTTCTGCGGCTTTTCCTGTTGTTGTAGATGTCTTGTGAGGTACATACCAAAAGGAGTGTTGTACTCTATAATGGGTCTAATGATTGACGAATAGAGGGGAACAATGACTTATTTTTTCCAGGATGAGAAACCTTTTGTGATGAGGTGTACCACGTAGAAGGATTTCCTGACTACTGTGGTGATGTGATTATCAAAGGAGAGACTAGTGTCCACCTAAGTCCCAAGGTCTCTTATCATACTTTCTGTGTTAAGTAGACTACCGCCTATGTGGTAGTTGATGGGTATAGAGTTTTTACCAAAGGGGATGACAATGCACTTTTTGGCATTGAGCTTGAGACCATGGCTTTGACACCAGGCATCTGTCTCAGTGAGGCCCTTTTGTAGGATGTCGACATCGTTAGGAGTTTCAATTATGGCTCCTAGTTTGCAGTCATCTGTGAACTTCGTTAGCCAAAGACCGTCTGCGTTAGCCTGTACTTCAGAGAAGTAGATACCAAACAGGAGAGGACCCAGGACTGAACCCTATGGTACTCCACTTGTCACTGGTCTGAAGTCGGATTTGGAGTCTGCTACTTTCACAGTGTGGGTTCTGTCAGTGAGCCAGTTGGCAACCCACCTTGTGACATAGGAATTTACACCTAGTTTAGTGAGTTTATCTATAATTCCAGAGTGGGGGATGGTGTCAAAATCCTTGGCGAGATCTAGATAGGCTGTGTGAACCACCTTACCCTCATCTACGGCTTTGGTGACTGCTTCAAAGAAGTCTATCAGGTTTAGCAGACATGATCTGCCTTTTACAAATCTGAACTGGGTGGGGTCCAGAGTTTGCAGATTACCAATGTCTTTGTTTATAAGTCCCATGATGATACGTTCCATGGCCTTGCAGACCAGGCTTGTCAGGCTAATGGGGTGGTAGTTCCCAGGGTCCATGGTGGCTCCCCCTTTGTGGAGTGGGATAACCATCGCTGTATGCCATTCAGTGGGCACAAAGCCTGAGGTGAGCCTATAACTGAACATGGTACTTAGGTGGGGTGCCAGTTTGTTCTGTAGTTCATGTAGAACGCATCCTGGGATGTTGTCAGGTCCCATGGATGCTGTGTTCTTGGCTTTGGAGAGTGTGGTTTTTGCCTGTGCAGCCATGATTACAGGAGCTTTGCATTCTTCCGGTATAGAGATGGGCGCTTTAGGAGGTGAGAGTGGGGATAAAGTTAGCACTGAACCTATCTGCCAGGATGTTGGCAATATCAGTTGGTTCTGTACATTTAGTGACATTCTGCTGCAACTAAGAGCAGATCTGAGTGTTGCCACTGAGATTCTTGACATAGCTATAGAATGCTTTGTGGTTGTCTTTAAAATCAGTGGCGATTTTGTTTTCATAACTAGCTTTGGAGGATTTTATGAGGGATCTCATCTTCTTAATGATGCTGACCAGGGAGTTCCTCCAATCATGGGATTTTACTCTTTTCTTGCAACAGTTTCCTTCTTCTGTTGTAGAGTTTGTTTATAGTAAGGGACCACCAGATTGGCTTCCTTTTTTTTTTGGAGAATAGCATCTTGGTTCTGTTAGGGATAGCACAATCCATGCACTCGTGTAAGTGCTTATAAAGTGCATTTGTGTAGGATTCAACAGTCATATCTCTATTATCCATCTGCAAGGGTGTCATGAAGTTTGCCACTTCTGTGTTAAGAAGCATGAAGATGGCTTTGGAGACATTTTTTACTGTGGTTTCCCTAATGGGGGGTGGGGGCGGGATGTGGATGTCTAGGGTGATTAGCTTGTGGTCGGATCTGACCAACAAAGAATTGACCTGTGGTGTAGAACACTGGTCACCTATGTTGGTAATGACCAGGTCTAGGATACTGTTGACCCTGGTGGGGGTATGGATAAGTTTATCCAAGGCATTGGAATTTATGAATTCCAGAAAATGTTGAGCAAAAGAGTTGGTACATGAGTAGTTTTCCCAGTTAATGGTGGGGTAGTTGAAATTGCCCATTATTAGTGTGTTGGGTTGTACCCTAATATGTTCCAGTGTATCAAGAAATGAGGAGTGTGAATCCTGGGGCATGGTGGGGGATCTGTAGCAAGCTACAATTTGGATTGCGGTTTTGCCCAGAGTTAGTTGTACTTGGATAATCTCGGATGCATTATGCTGACCAACTAGCCTGGAGGTGTGGCTATCCTTAATGAATATGGACATGCCTCCGCCTTTACTGTTTCGGTCCAGGTTAGGTGGCCGAAAGGTGTGGTATGAATTATAGCCTGGTAATGCAAGGGTACTCTCTGGAGCCTTGAACCAGGTCTCTGTCACTGCACAGATGTCAATGTTTTAAGGAATGCCTCGAGTGAGAGCATTTTGAAGTTTAGACTTCCAGCATTGAGTAGCATTACCCTCAGATTTTGCTTGCTTGTACCAGTTACAGTGGTGAATTTGTCATTTGAACCTTGCCTAAAAAAGGCACTATAGGGGTGGCAAGAGCCTTATCCAGTATCCGGAATCCCAAGGGCGACAGGTACAGACCATCTCTGACAAAGCATAGTGGTCTGTTGATCATGTCATCCCAGGAAGACAGATACTGGATCCCCTTAGAATGACACCAGAAGCTTAGCCAATTGTTGAAGTCAATCATTTTGTCCTTGTACTGTGGTATCATTCTGAATGAGGCAAGATGCTACTCAGGGCTAAGGTCATACCTGCCTGGGCTACAAGATCGGAGAGCTCCTCCACGTCTCTTTTCATGTAGTCCAGGGAGGTACATCTCAGGTTATTCACACCAATATGGACAATGACAGAGTCATATTTGTACTTGTTGCGTAATGAACTAAGTGCGTGCATTATGTGGCGGATCCTGGCACCCGACAGGCAGCTGACAGTAACTTTCTCCTTGTTTAGCCTGGTGAGTGGAACATCACTGTGCCTAACTATAGAGTCACCTATGACTAGAGTGTTGTGTACATTGTTATGCCTTATGGGCTGTGGTTGAGTGGCACACTGAGTTTGTGGGCTATGTGTCATTTGGGTTGTGTTGGGGGTTGGAGGTTGCTTGCGTTTCTGCTTTGGAGGTCTCTGTTGCTTGAGTAGATTTTTATTGAGAGCCTTCAAGAATGTAGGTGTGCATTTTGTGTTTCTATGTGTGTGCTTTGGTGGTGTAGGTTTTGAGGGACTATGTGATGAGTGTGGTGTGGTACAAGTGTTTACCTTTGCCTCTTGACTGTCTGGTCCAGTCTTGGGTGAAGAGAGCTCTGCTTCCAGTTTGGCTATATAAGTGCATCTCTCTCACAGGTTGTAGTGTTGGGTGTTAGGAGGAGAGGGTTGTCTGTGTACATGAGGCAATTGCTGCATTGCCCCAAGATTCCCAGATTCATCAGGGAGACAGGAGAAAACACTGGGAGCTGACCCTTAGACATGCCTGGATAGGTGCTTATTTATTAAGAACTAAAAACTGTTTTCCTCTAGACAAGTGAGGAAAGTTGAGTGTTGTAGTAATTTGTAGCTTATTTAGTGCTTACAATGAGTTCTGAACAAGTGCTGAGCTCAAAGAAACAGATTTGAGTGCTAAAACTAAAAAACTGGCTCGTTCTAAGGGAAAATGTGAAGAGCAGACTTTATGGCGCTGGGAATAGTTTAACCCTAGCTAAGCGGTGTATTTTTTTTAATATAACAGTAGCAAATGAGCAAACTGATTTAAACAAATTAACCAATTAACCAATAAAAAGCTAAAAACTGAGCCTTGTTCCAGCAGTCTTCGATCAAACAAGTTCTAACTGCATACTCCTGCTACTAGGCTGCTGGGGAACCTTCTCCAAAGCATATGGCCTGGATTAGTGCTCAAGTTATACACACAAATCTAGATTCAGCAGGTCTGATTCTAGTCTATGCTACAGCAAACAAGGCATACCAATTTCAGAAAGGAACAGTTCAATTAAGCAGGCACAATAAGTCTTTAACCAGGAACCCCCAGCTCAGAAGGGCAGAATCTACCCTCTCCTCCCACAAGAGTGCAGACCACACCTTCTTAATGTAAAATAAATGGCCCAAAGCCCAAATGCTTAAACCAGAACTAATACACTTTTAGAATAACAGACAGTAAGCCTTCAATCAGCAACTTCCAAATATGAAGGATGTAAGCTAACTGTCCTGCCACAACAGTGCAGACCACAAACCTTCTTAATGTAAAACAACTGGTCTGAAGCCCAAGTGCTTCAACCAAAGGCTTAGAATAACAGTTACAATTTATACAGGCTACTAACAAGCAGTAATAAATGCAATTAAGTACTTTTAAGAACAGGCAGCAAAAGCAAAACAAAGTAATAAAGTAAAAAGAAGCACAAATACAGTAAAAGCAGATGAATAAACTGCAATTTTGTATATAACAATAGAAAATGAGCAACCCAATTGAAACAAATTACCCAATTAACCAGTAAAAAAGCTCAAAACTGAGCCCTGTTCCAGCAGTCTTCAATCAGACAAGTACTAACTGCACACTCCTGCAACTAGGGTGGAAGGGAACCTTCTCCAAAAAAGATGGTCTGGATTAGTGCTCAAGTTATACAAACAAGGGTAGATTCAGAAAGCCTGAATCTAGTCTATTCTACTGCAACCAGGGCGCACCAATTTCTGAAAGAAACAGTTCAAATAAGTAGGCACAGTAAGCCTTTAACCAGAAATGTGTACACTGTACACTGCATGCACTGTCATACACAGATGTAATCTTACATTACACTCATATAAAATGTACACTGTAGATCGAGTTCAATGTCATACACTGATGTAATGTTACATTACACACATATAAACTGTATACTCTACACTGAGTGCAATGCCATACACTGATGTCTTGTTACACTACACTCTTATAAAATGTACACTTTACAATGAGTGCACTGTTATACACTGATATACTGTTATATTAGAATCATATAAAATGTACACTGTACAATTAGTACACTGTCATACAGTGATGTTATGTTACATTACAATAATATAAACTGTATACTGTACGAGTGCACTGTCATCCACTGACAGAATGTTACATTACACTCATATAAACTGTACACCGTACAATGAGTGCACTGTCATACACTGGTGTAGTGTTACATTAGGTTCATATGATATGCACACTTTAGAACTGCGCTGTCATGCACTGAAGTAATGTTACACTGCATTCATATAAAATGTACACTGTACAATGAGTGCAGTGTCATACACTGATGTTATGTTACATTACACTCATATAAAATGTACACTGTACAATGAGTGCACTGTCATACACTGATGTAATGTTACACTAAACTCATATAAAATGTACACTGTACAAGGGCACTGTCTTACACTAGTTATGTTACATTAGAGTCATATAAAATGTACACTGTACAATGTGCGCACTGTCATACACCGATGTAATGTTACATTACACTCATACAAAATGTACACTGTACGTTGAGTGTACTGTCACACACTGTAGTGTTACACTAAACTCATATAAACTGTACATTGTACAATGCGAACATTACACATATAAAATGTACACTGTACAGTGATTACACTGTTATGCACTGATTTAATGTTACATTACACTCATATAAAATGTACACTGTACAAGAAGTGCACTGTCATACACTGATGTAATGTTACATTAAACTCATATAAAATGTGCACTGTATGAGTGCACTGTCATACACTAGTTATGTTACATTCGAGTCATATAAAATGTACACTGTACAATGTGCCCACTGTCATACACTGATGTTATGTTACATTACACTCATATAAAATGTACACTGTACAATGAGTGCACTGTCATACACTGTCATGTTGCATTACACTCATATAAAATGTACACTGTACAATGAGTGCACTGTCATACCCAGATGTAATGTTACGTTACACGCATATAAAATGTACACTGTACATTGAGTTCAATGTCATACACTGATGTAATGTTACATTAGACTCATATAAACTGTACACTGTACATTGAGTGCAATGTCATACACATGTAATGTTACTTTGCTCTCAAATAAAATGTACATTGTACATTGAGTGCAATGTCATACACTGATGTATCATACACTGATGTAATGTTACACTAAACTTATATAAACTGTACTTTGTACAATGAGTGCACCATCATACACTGATGCAGTGTTATATTACATGCATATAAAATGTACACTGTCATACACTGTTGCAATGTTACATTACACAAATATAAAATGTACACTGTACAATGTCTGCACTGTCATACACTGATGTAATGTTACATTACACTCATATAAAATATACACTGTACATTGAGTACACTGTCATACACTGATGTAATCTTACATTAGAGTTATATAAAATGTACACTGTACAATGCGTGCGATGTCATACACTAATGTAATGTTACATTACAGTCATAAAATGTATACTGTACAATGAGGTCACTGTCATACACTGATGTAACGTAACATTACATTCATATAAACTGTATACTGTACAATGACTGGACTGTCATACGCTCATGTAATGTTACATTACACTCATATAAATTGTACACTGTGGAATCAGTGCACTGTCATACAGTGATATAGTGTTACATTACACTCATATAAAATGTACACTGTAAAATGTCTGCACGTTCATACACTGATGTTATGTTACACTGCGCTCATATAAAATGTACACTGTACAATGACTGTACTGGCATACACTGATGTAATGTTACATTACACTCATATAAAATGTATACTGTACAATGAGTACACTGTTATACACTGATGTAATGTTACATTACACTGATATATTATAAACTGTACACTGTACAATGAGTGCACTGTCACACACTGATGTAATGTTACATTACACCCATACACAATGTACACTGTAGAATGAGTGCACTGTCATGCAATTATGTAATATTAAATCACACTCATAAAATGTATGCTGTACACTGTCATACACTGATGTAATGTCACAATATACTCATACAAAATGTACGCTGTACAATCTCATACACTTATGAAATGTTAGATTACACTCATGTAAACTGTACAGTGTACATTGAGTGCAATGTCATACACTGATGTAAAGTTACATTACACTCATATAAAACGTGCACTGTACAATGAGTGCACTGTCATTCACTGATGTAGTGTTGCACTACACTCATATAAAATGTACACTGTACAATGACTGCACTGTCATACACTGATGTAATGTTGCATTACACTCATATAAACTGTACACTGTACAATGACTGCACTGTCATACACTGATGTTATGTTACATTACACTCATATATAAAATGTACATTGTACAATGAGTACACTATCATACACTGATGTAATGTTACATTACACTCATATAAAATGTACACTGCACAATGAGTGCACTATCATACACTGATGTTATGTTAAATTACACTCATTTAAAATGTACACTGTACAATAACTGTACTGACATACACTGATGTAATGTTACATTACACTCATATATTATAAACTGTACAATGAATGCACTGTCATACACTGATGTAATGTTATATTACACTCATATAAACTGCACACTGTACAATGAGTGCACTGTCAAACACTGGTGTATTATATTACACTCATAAACTGGACACTGTAGAGTGAGTTCAATGTCATACACTGATGTAATGTCACATTACACTCGTATAGCTTGTACACTGTAGAACCAGTGCACTGTCATACACAGATGGCATGTTATGTACCACTTATATAAAATGTACACTGTACATTGAGTTCAATGTCATACAGTAATATAATGTTACATTACACTCATATAAACTGTACACCGTACATTGAGTGCAATGTCATACACTGATGTTATGTTACATGAGAGCCATACGATAAGTTTTGCATCTTATAAAACCATTGTTGTACACTGATGCTGTGCTGCGCTACAGTCATACAGTAACTTCTACATCATAATAAGGCAGTACTGTTTTACAATAAAGTCCTGTTGCATTAAAATCATGGTAAGTTCTGCATCTTATAATGAGACAGCACTGCCATATTCTGGTGTTAAGTTACATTCCACTCATGGCAAGTTTGACAACTTGTAAAAGAACACTGTCATACACTGATGTCTACAATATAAGAACAGGCAAGCCTCTGAGTAGACAAGGGAACCAACTAGAGTGAATCAATAGTAGTTAAAATAAAAACAAAAGTGGTTCCACACGGCAGGAATTAATTGTAGAAGAAATTTACTGCAAAAAGTAAGCGCTTTCACGAATAACATTCGCTTCTTCAGACTGTTTAAAAGACAAAATAGCACACACCCTTATAAATGCTCATTCAATCAATTATGCTGCAAATAAAGCCTAATTGCTTTAACTTACAAAATGCCATTCGTAAGTTAAAACAATTAGGCTTTATTTGCAGTTTTTATTTATACACTGATGTCTGTTATGTTACACTCATATAATAACCTTTACATTTTATAGTAAGACAACACCATTGCATACTGATGTTATGTTACATTGTTCAAAAATGTTAAAGTTCTACATCTCATAAGACAACACTGTTGCACGCTTATATGTTAAATTACACTCATATTGTAAGCTCTATAAGTTCTATATCTGTCATACACTGATGCCACTACATTATACTCATATAACTTGTGCATCATATAATGAGTGCACTGCCATACACTGATGTTATGTTACGTTTCACTCATTTAAGTTCTACACCTTATAATAAGAAGGGACTGCTGTATACTGCCAATATGTTGCATTGGAATCATATGTTAAGTTTTACATCTTATAATGAAAGCACTGTTTTACACTGATATCATGTTATGTTACACTCATATTAAAAGTTTTACACCTTAAAATAACTTGAGTACTTAACCATTTATTACTAAAACTTACTCATAAATGCCAAGCTGAATTTATAAAAGACAGATCTACTATAGGCCATGTTATAGCCTTGTTTTAGTAATTTCAGACAGGTGACAATTCTCACTTACCTTGGTGAGCAATTGTTAATGACTTTGAAAAAGCATTTGGTACAATATAATGACCCTGCTTGTGTGGTATAATGGATAAACATGGACTTACTCAGGCTTTTAAAGATGTTAAGGCCATACATAAAAATCCAACTACCTCTGTCTATAATAATAATAATAATATACTATCATATATTTCTCTGAAGAGTTAGTAAGCAAGGTTGCTACTTCCACTGTTACTGTTTTTGTTAATCCTTAAAACAATAGCAAGCAAGGTAAATAATTTTAGCAATGTTAAAGGATGGGAGAATGAGCAAGGTTTCAGGAAGTACCCGATCTCAAAGCTAATACAGCTATGACAAGTTTCAGTATGTGACACAATGACTCATTGGTTAGCACTGTGGCTTCTCAGCATTTGATCTTCCTGTTCACTTCTCAGCTTGAGTTCCTTTCTGTGAGGTCTGCAACCTCTCTGTGTCTTTGGAAGCTTTCACTGGGTATTTAGTTTCCTGCCACTTCCCAAGGAGAACTACTGTTGCTATAGTTGGTTCTCCACATTGTGTGTGCATGTGTATGTTTATGTGTGTGATTTTGCCCATAGGTACATCTTCTGTGCAGGGTCTCCACCAAGAATCCACTAAGTGTTTGATAGTTACCTGCTTCTCTAAGATTCTAAACCAGATTATGTCAGTAATCATATGAATGAATGAATGAATGAATGAATGAAGTTCTGCTTATTAACATAACAGATAAAACTTGTGGAAAAAGGTGTGACACTGGTCTCTTTGAATGATATAAGGGTTCAAGACATCTTATAATGCTAATTTATAACAGCTAAACTAAAACAATAGAATATTAAACCTTAAGATATTATCTAGCTAGTTTCTTTGATGTGTTCATGCCTGATATTAAATAATCTTAAACTATCATAACCAAGTAAATTAAGAGCTTCTGCCATGATGCTTTAACCAGAGAGCACTTATGTACTACAACATATACCAAATTTTCCATGTAATAACTGGTTAAGCAAGTGATAAAATAGTAACGTATGTGTACAGGAAGAGAAATCAAGCATGTTTTCACAATTCAAGCACTCTGGTAATATTAAAAATAAGTTTTTAGTTAACAAATACTGATGCAAATATAAATAAAACTCCAAGGAATGCACCTGTAGAACCTCCTGAATGGATAAGAATAGAACCAAATTTAATTCATTTAGTTAATTTTAGTTAAAAAAATAACAAAGACTTCCTATAGCTTGGTATAAATGGTGTAATGTAAAAGTTATAGTCTTCTCTTGAAATTAAGTTCATTTTTTTGGTACTTACGTATTATCACAACCAGATTTTCGCGATAATAATGGCTGCTTCCCGATGTGGAAATGTAACCGATAATGGTGTGACAATGACAGACTACACTGAAGGTTATTTTAGGCAGGGTTATCAGTAAAAAATGAATAAGCTAATGTCGCTGTTTAGGTATCCACTTAACTGCCAGCATGTCATGTTGCTCGCAGTAAAGTGCATACAGGCTTCAACTGTCAGGGCTGCTGTCTTACTTACTGCAATTGTTCTCCAGTTTCCCCCACATAAAAAGGCACAGACACATGAATTATGCTTTTGCTTCAAGTTTTTATTTTTAACAAATTTTAAACATAGGTTCAGGTCCAAACATATCAGTAACGACAGGAAGAAGTGCAGCATCAGCCAGTAACATGTTTTCCGTACTGTTGTTAGTAGGTTTACTCAGGAACCCGTAATCAGCTATCAACATAATCTACCCTCAGTGAAGGGAAAGCGACTCATGAAAAACACCCTGTAACCTTCTAACATTTAAATATCTGAAGTTCAAGGATTGCTGCCCTTCCTAGTTTATGTGTCAAGATTTTCAGTAAAGGTGCTAAGAAACTGTCCCCATTTAGGAAGCAATGCCCATAGTTTACACAAAATGAAAGATACAGTCAAAGTCAGTTCCCGAATAAACCTATTAAGACCACTTCAGGGAACAGCTTGATGATACGATTCTTCCTGTTGTTTGTGGCATGTAGCATGCTTTCTCAGTGGGACCTGATCATACGTTTAGACATTGTTAAAAATAAAACGTTAACCAAAACCATCCTTCATGTCTTTGTGTGCTTGCCTTCTCTGAAGGATTCCTTCCACTCAGTGAAAATAGTCCGTTCATCAGTACGGTAGCATGCGTGACGATTCAAGCGTGCGTGTGTAATGCATGCAAAAACAGGAAGAGGGTTTTCTAAAATGTTTCTTTTCCCCAACCTAATGCAAAGTTATTCCACAGCAGTAAACACTGTGAATACCACCGTACAGTGTTTCATGACTTCGTCTCTACTGAAGTATGCGAAATTCACAACCGCGAAAATTTGGTTGCGATAATACACAAGTACCATTTTTTTTTATATGTCCTCTGGATTGAGAAAGCTATCTTTGATGACATCCAAATACACATATTGATAAAAAGAAGTGGTTTTAAAATCACTGCAATCAGGAAAGAAAAACTTTCTGTAACATCCAATACACAAATTCTAAATTTTTAACATCCTTTGTTGAAGTACAGAAAACTGGGGGGCCAATTCAAAGGATTCATATTGAGTTACTAAAGGCAATTTTGGCAAATGAAAACAAATCAAAAACCATTTGCCAAAACTACCTTTGGTGAACATTACAACAATTTTTTATGGGGGGGGGGGGGCAAGGCTCCCACATCCCCTGGACTTATATATACCAACTTCGAGGTTACACAACAGTGGAGAAAAAAGCAAACTCCACTGTCAGTGAAAGTGGTTTCAGAGAACAGTAATTGCTCTTTTTGTATTCAACAAAACTATATTCATCCACATGACACATTCCCAATTCAGAAAGGTTACTGCAAGGTGTAAACCTTGGGTACACCTCGCAGTAACCATTTTTGATTCAGGGACAGCCCTATCATGTGATGCAGCACTTCCATGGGCTGTCCCTGTGGCCTACCACAAATAGTAAGGAAGCATTCTATGGAAGCAGCCTATGCTAATTAGCCATGCACTCTCCTCCAAGAAATACATGTGGAATTTTCTCATTCACAGAACTGGTTGGCTACATAAGGTAGTTTAGCCATCTGTGTTAATGAACATAAAAAAAAACAAAATCATGTTCACTCACTGCTTCCAATGTGTTAGGTCATGTCAGATGTACTGGGGAGATTAGTGGACAGGTAATAGTGGTTTTCTGTGTGTTTGAATCTGTGCATGTATGTGGAAGAGTGATAGGGGTGCCTGTGCCAGTGTGCTGCAAGGGCCAACAGTGCTAACTACTGCAGGAAAGTGCTGATTTCCACTGGCAGTGGTTATGGGTGATTCAGAGATATGTAAATTAGCTAATGAGTTTTTTCCTCATTGCAGCTAGCATGTCTCTGAATCACACTTTCCCACACTGCAGAAAGAGTACCTCCTTAGACACAGCTTTTACCACTTGCATTGGGGTACTTTCTGAACTCCTGGGATAATCTACAGCAATGTTTACACAGAAGGAAGTACTGCACACAGCTGACAAATGTAAGAGTTAATATATTATATGTAGCTAATAAAATTAGATTCAATTTATGTTTCTACCGCAAAATAAAATACAACATATTTACAAAACACAGAGAACAAACTATGATGTAGTCTTCAAAAGAAAGCTGGGGCAAGTGGAGTCTAGATGTAAGTAAATCATTTTTGTCACAATGGATCCGTGAAATCCTTATTTTAATACATTCTATTGCAAGTATTCTATCCTGGCATAATAAGCTACAGAGGTTTTACATAAAGCATTTCAGACTCCAAAAATGCAAATTTGGTAAGACTGGCAGTCATTTGGTTGACACGTGAATAATCTAAACTAAAACATATTAATCCTCAGGAGGACAAAGTCTATAAATAAGGCGCACTCCTAAGGTTGCACAATAAACGCGCACACACACAAACTTTTTTTGCCGGCATTTTGCAATGTGAGATTAAGCATTCACAATCTCTAAAACTCTGAGACTGCCTAAAATCAAGGAAGAGAGAGAGAGAAGGTAAAGTGCAAAAGTATAATTAAAACTCCCCTTTTCCCTCAATGCACAACCTAGGCAGCCCCAATTTAGTAAACCTTTGACCACAGAAAAGCCAAAACCTTCCTGTTTCAACATTCCAAGACTTGGACTTCTGGGCTGCAATTCTGCAAAGTTTTCCCCAAAAAAACAGTTTGCACTGCATGCACCTCTACAGTAGAATTAAATTTATTTTAATAAAATGTTGCACTGCAAAAGAGCTAAAAATCTCTGGACGGAATTGATGGATTAATTTCACAAAAATTATACTTTATAATCTACTTTAGTCACCAGTATTCTTGATGCTGGGTATAAATCCAATTAAATGGATGATTAATATTTCTTTCAACGTAAATAAACTGAGAATAAGGAAACAGACCATGACTAATGATTAGCAAAACATTAACAGCTTTTCTTGACTATGTCATCTTACCCAAAATGGATTTTATTACTACAAAACTGTATGCATTCAGAAAAGCATAAACTGCGGTCATTACTATACTGGCAGAATAGCCATTGACAATTAGCCACATGCTGTCCTCCCAATGAGCTAAAGAAATTTCATACTTAATGATTTATGTGCATGTTTATATGCACATCTATATTTGTATAGTCATCTACAGTGGATATAAAAAGTTTACACACCCCTGTTAAAATGCCAGTTTTTTGTGATATAACAAAATTGGACCACAATAATCATTTCAAAATGTTCCCACCTTTAATGTGACCTATAACCTGTACAATTCAATTGAAAGACAAACAAATCTGTTAGGGGAAAAAATATAAAAAATAAAAAAAAATGTACAATACGCTGGCTGCATAAGTGTGCCCACCCTTAAACTAATACTTTATTGCCAGCGGACTTCCTTATATTCTAAAATACTGTTCAAATCACCCTTTTGATTTACATCATATAACTTATCCAATATGAAAAAAACAAATTAATTAATGTATTACAAACTGTACTGTACTTAGGTAATGAATTTAAAAAAAAATATTCAAACCTATTTACATATTTTAATAAAACAGCTAGATTATCATGCTGACTTAACAAATTATTCTGGTCCAGTTCAAACTTACAGCCGTCAGAACCGTAAACAATGTAGGTATGTTTACAATAGCAAAAAGAGGGCTATTAAAAATACAGGGTGTCTTTTGGAAACAAAAAGTCATTCTACATGCAAATCTATGCATGTGGTATATTTATCTCTCTGTGATTCATGCACAGCATTCTATGTGGGTAAAACCAACAGAATGCTGGCAGAAAGGATATATGAACATACATTGGCTATAAAGAATAAAGATTTTAAAAATTCATTAGCTAAGCACAATAGAGTTTATAATACATTTAAAAAATTTTGTTTTTTTCATGCTGGTTAAATTATATGATGTAAGTCAAGGGGTAATCCGAATAGTATTTTAGAATGTAAGGAAGTCCATTAGCAAGTTATGTTAAATGCAGACATATTTCCTGGACTAAATCATTGTATTAATATTAAATTATTTTAAAGGTTTAAATGTATCATTATGTATTAAATAGTTTTTAGATGTGTTTAAATATTTCATTTAAGTGAATGGATGATCTGATTGGTGGTAAAATGCCATGTGATTATGACGTTTTGTTCTATAAACATTTTTTGTATTTTTGTTCTTATAACTTTATTATACAACCTTTCAACATTTTCAGACAGTTTTTCCATGCAATCCTCATGCATGGTACACTTGTGTGGTGATCCTATCAGTTGGTCAGTTTCACGGTTATAAGTCTGCATTTCCTTCATTGTTTTTATTCAGTTGAACACAGTCCGAAATTCGGAGGTACAATATTAATCTTCTCATTCCTTCTCATCAGTTTTCCTTTCCCTTTTATATGTCTTACATGTCATATTAACCACCTAAGATGAATAATATTACTAGCTTTTATTGCTTGCCTTAACTGCTTCCATAATGGTAATCCAAACTTGATCTAATATTTTACCTCCCTTTAAAACTATTTACAGAATCGAGTCTATTATTCCCCCTACTAACAATATATAGAGGTAAATGTCCCCCCAACACACACCTCAGTAGAAAAAAAAGAAGGAAAAAAACATCTTTCTTTGCTTCTTTGTCTATCACTAGACAGTCTTCTTCTACTTTTTCAACATACCATTGCCAGTAAGTTCTTGTCCCTTCCAGTCTTTTCCTCTCTTCCTCTTTAAGCAACTCTAGTAAAGATTGCACTTCTATAATATGTGGACTTTCCCCTTCTTTTATACTTTCTCTTTATTATTTATTTTGCCACTAATGCGATTATGTAGACCATCTTATACCACTTGCTTCCCCCAAAAAGCAATGTTTCAGTATGATTTTACCTTCTACCATCGTTTGCACTAGGATTATCAAATCTACCCTAAACTGATTTAAGTCTATGCAACTCAAAAAATAGAATACAAATACAAAAAATAAAGTGAACCAAATGAATGTAGAAGCTGGCCACATAAAAGGGAGATCTCAGGATAGTTTAGAACGTTTATTTGTGAGTGCTTTCACAGTTACAGATGCTGCTTCATCAGACACTACTGCACTTCATCCACCTACTATTTATATCACCTCCAACCAATAAAAAAGCACAATCAATTAAACATTCAATTAGTATCATAACAACATAGTAATATAATAAAAATTATATATCTGATTATCAGAAAAAAAAACACATAAAAATATATACATTCAAAAACACTCAACAAAATGTTAAAATTCTTCCTGTATATACAGTATCTATAATTATGCCTTGCTTTAAGAACAGGCTTTATAGAAATGTTATCATTCAAACAACTGCCTCTATTGGCTCTCATTCTAATAATCCATTTAATTTCTGAAGTCTTTGACATGTTCCTAATATCACCTCACGTTCATTAGACTTTATTATTTCCATTACTAAAAATTTAACTGTATGGGATTGGCTGTGCTGTATAACATGTTTACCTAGTGTATTTGTGTCTAAACTAAATCAGAAATTCCCACCCCCTTCACAATATGAATTTCCTTAAAGAAACAGCATTTTTATTTTATTGGGATATAATGAGAAATCTACATACACCAGTAATTTCTTTAAAAAAACATAATAATTTTCAATAAAATTTAAATATTTTCAAACCAAAATCAGGAAAATACTACATGGATTACTTAAGAGTCACAAATTTTGTCTCATAGCCAAATGCTTATAGTTACAATTATTTCTGTTTGCTTGATGGCTTACACTCAGTGTTTCAATCCTGAAGCAAAATTCCTTTATCCCTGCATTAAATGCTCAATCTGATAACATAAAAATCATTCATGTCTACTGATACCTCAGCTTTAGTTATGAAATAGTTGAGAATTTAATTCAAATATACCAATAAAACGAAAGCAAGCAATCATGAGCAAGCGCCAATGTATTATCTGAAACAAATGGAAAAAGACAGGCTCAAAGTATGTCATACGGCCATTTCACTGTTTGAGTTCTATAAGGCTGAAAACTTCAAAATGAACTGTGGTGCTTGGTGGGGCATAAAATAAATATACAGGTGGGCAGCACAAAAATGTCAAATTGAGCCTTCTGAGGACATATGCAGACTAAGGCTGATATCTCACCTTTGTTTATTCATTGCATTTGTATCAGGGGTGTGTGTGTGTGTGTGTGTGTGGAGGGGGGTTAAAGTGATAGGCCGTGAGATTTCTGTGTTAAATAAATGGGTATGCATGCTGGTTATTAAAAACTGTGACAGGCAGTAGAAGAATATACAGGTGACTATTATAATAAGGAAAGGAAGCCTGTTAAACAACTTTTAATGTACACAAAAATATTTATTTGCTTGACATTTTAAAAGTCATCACTGGCATAAATATCTTTAAAGAGAAGCATTACATATTTATATAATAAAATAAATAAAAAGGGGTAGAACAGGAGTGCTGTTTTTGTCTGAAAAACATACATGCAGGGTAACATTTGGATTGCTGGACCTGCAGTATAGAAATTATACCGGTTACTGGTTTAGGGCATTGGGGCAAAATTATTCCCCCTTCAAGAACAGTTATTCCTTGATATACTGAATTTTGGCTTATTTTCTGATATGAGTGTGTTGGTATGTTTTGTGCTGTAGATTTAATTCAGCTCTGTTCATGCATGTCAGTTTTAGTGTTCTGGTGTTCCAGGTTTTGTGTTAATTTATTTTTTTCATTTTTTATAATTATTTTAGCTGGCACTGCTGTGATACTGTATTACTTAGGCAACTTACTTAACACAGGTGTAACATGACATCCTGCTTCACTGGACAGAAGGGTCACTACCACTGTTCTTATCATTTTCTCCCCAGTGTAACTCCCATAATCAAGTCCAGTCATGGCAGACAGTATCCACTGCTGCTGTGGTAGCTGTTGAGTCACTGGTGCCCTCTATGTATGCATCCTGGGACGGGAATGGAAGGTAAAAGCACCTCTGCTGGAGGTGACACAGGAGTTCCAGGGTGATTTCTGCTTCTGCCTTTCAGGAGGAGGGGATGAAAGCTCCATTTCTGAAGGTGAACAGAGGCATCGCCTGTGGAGACATGGTGACAGATACAGAAGATGGTGGTGTTGACGTGCTCTGGCAGCTGGATGTGCACATCAGCAACATGAACCACATTCTGAAGCAACCTTTTGAGTCATTCAACTGGCAGACCCCCAGCCATTGGGCCTCTGAAAGAGCAACCAGCCCATGACATCAGCTACTCAGATGTCTGATACCTAAGTATGTTGTCTTCTGGGCCAGTCTGGCAGCTTACCATATACCTTTCACAGCATTACCCCTCACTTCTGTGTCACTTCTCTTAGTTCACTGCTCAGTTCTTTGAACCACCACTTTCTGAAGGTGAACAGAGGCATCGCTTGTGAAGACACGGTGACAGATACAGAAGATGGTGGTATTGACGTGCTCTGGCAGCTGGATGTGCACATCCGCAACATGAGCCACATTCTGAAGCAACCTTTTGAGTCATTCAACTGGCAGACCCCCAGCCATTGGGCCTCTGAAAGAGCAACCAGCCCATGACATCAGCTACTCAGATGTCTGATACCTAAGTATGTTGTCTTCTGGGCCAGTCTGGCAGCTTACCATATACCTTTCACAGCATTACCCCTCACTTCTGTGTCACTTCTCTTAGTTCACTGCTCAGTTCTTTGAACCACCACTTGTCTACTCTCTGTCTGTATGTCTCCAACCACTATCCATTTCATGTTTTTATGTAAACCAGCTCTCAGTTATTACCCTTATCCCTCTATCCCACCCACAGACATTCCGCATTACCTTCCCCATCTTCCATTCTGTTTTAATAATGAAAATATACCCTGTTCCCCACTGTCTGCTACAAGTTGCTTACTCATATGTTTTCCAAAGTGCTTTCTGTATTCCTCTTTCCTGCTTTCTTATCTATCCCTTTTTCTCCCCATTTATAAGATGAAGAGCGTGGCACTTTCGCATGCACACCCACATTGTTGTTCATGTTGGGCACTGTGCTGTGTCTTGCTGCCCTACCTGACATTGGCAGAAATGGCACAGGGTGTAACCGCAGGAAATCCTTCACATAGAGAGCAACAGCTTTAGTATTGTAGCATGCATATCACTGCTCCAGTGGCATGCTGCTATTTAGCAGTGCATTGTCTACTACCACTGCCTGCATGTATATCACTGCTCCAATGGTATGCTGCTATTTAGCACTGCACTGTCTACTACCACTGCCTGCATGTATATCACTGTTCCAATGGTATGCTGCTATTTAGCACTCCACTGTCTACTACCACTGCCTGCATGTATATCACTGCTCTATTGGCATGCTGCTATTTAGCACTGCACTGTCTACTACCACTGCCTGCTTGTATATCACTGCTCCAATGGTATGCTGTGATTTAGCACTGCACTGTCTAGTACAACTGCCTGCATGATTATCACTGCTCCAATGGTATGCTGCTATTTAGTACTGCACTGTCTATTACCACTGCCTGCATGCATATCACTGCTCCAATGGTATGCTGCTACTTAGTACTGCACTGTCTACTACCACTGCATGTATATCACTCCTCCAATGGTAGGCTGCTATTTAGCACTGCACTGTCTACTACCACTGTCTCCCTGCTTTATTACATGGCCTTTTGTTCAGTATGTCAACACTATCCGTTGCCTTTTATTTCCCAAATGCTTGATGTATCAAGCCCCTTTGGCATTGGTGTTTTACTCATGTGCTGTGCAGTTCTATGGATTCCAGCTCTGAAACTTTTTATATTAACCAAGTTAAACAGACTAGGCACAACTGCCTCTTCTCACAGGTAACCCATGAATGAGCACTGTTTGATTAAGTGACTTTCTCAGTCACACGACTGGCAAAAGGGAATTGAACTCAGGCCTACAGGGTGAAGCTTATTAGCAACTCATAGCCGGATATTTGACTTCCTCAGTCTGCTTACAAACTGTACTGTTGAGCAACTCATTTGGTGAGGTCAAAGCTCACGGGTCAACCACCAGTAAAGTCATATGGGCCTTAGGTGTCTTAACAGATGAAAATAAATAAAATAAAACAGAAGAGCATTAAAAAAGACTCGGACCAAATTATTGGGAAAATTATGTAATAACATTTACCAGATCTCCTTAGGTTCATAGGCAAGTACTAGGCTATCTGCCTGAGGGCATCTATAAGCCTAGCCAGAATGTGTTGGCTTTCGCCGTCCCCTTAGATTAGTTCCATGTGCCTCGGTCCAGCAGAGCCATTAGTTCCCTGTGCCTCTGTCCAGCAGGGCCACTGCAGTCATGCCCGGGGTAAATTTTCTTTTTCCCATCCACTCGTCAAGGTTTCTCTTGAAGAGTGTTAGTGAGGGGCTCTGCCTAATGTAGATTGGAATCCTGTTCCAAAGCATGGGGAGTCTCTGGGACAGGAATTTATACCTCCAGCACATCCTATTTATCATTGTGGTGAGGTTTAGATACCTAGAGCGTGTGGCTCTTGGGGATTTGTTTTTTTTTTTTTTTTTTTTTTTTAGGTGAAGCATGTCCATCAATTCTGGGTTGGACATGGCCTTGTATGTCAGACAGAGATCACCTCTCAGTAAGCGATATGCAACTGAGTACAGCTGAAGTTTCTTCAGTTGGGCTGCATAGGGCATATGTTTGAGGCCAGTAATCCTCTTGGTAAGGTACTTCTGTGGTCTTTCCAGCTGTTGCAGGTGTCTTGTGAGGTACATCCCAAATGGGGCATTGTACTCTATGATGGGTCTGATGAGTGATGAGTAGAGGGGCACAATAACCTCTTTTGTTCTAGATGCGAACCCTTTTGTGATTAGGTGGGTCACATATAAGGATTTTCTAACCACCTTGGCAATATGATTATCAAAGGAGAGACTACTATCTACTTGGGTCCCCAGATCCCTTATTACATTTTCTGTATTTAGGGGACTACCACTGGCTAGACAGAAGGACAGAGCTGGGAAAGATGTGCAGCAAGTAAGGGTGATAAAGGATAGTGAGAGAAAGGTACTCACAAGAGAGGAGAGTGTGTTGAGTAGATGGAAAGAGTATTTTGAGAGGCTGATGAATGAAGAGAATGAGAGAGAGAGAAGGTTGGATGATGTGGGGATAGTGAATTAGGAAGTGAAACAGATTAGCAAGGAGGAAATAAGGACAGCTATGAAGAGGATGAAGAATGGAAAGGCTGTTGGCCCGGGTACTTTGTTTTTTTCCAAAGGGGATGACTATGCACTTTTTGGCATTTAGCTTGAGGCCATGATTTTGACACCAGGTATCCATCTCAGTGAGACCCTTCTGGAGGATGTCTGTATCAGCTGGAGAGTCAATTATGGCCCCCAGTTTTCAGTTATCTGTGAACTTGGTCAGCCATAGTCCTCCTGTGCTTGCCTGTACCTCTGAGAAGTATATACCGAACAGGAGGGGTTCCAGGACTGAGCCCTGGGGGACGCCACTTGTAACTGTGTTAGAGTCGGACCTAGAGTCTGCAACTCTCACCGTGTGGGTTCTATCCATGAGTCAATTGGCAACCCATCTCATGACGTAGGGGTTTATGCTCAGGCTGGTGAGCTTGTCTATAATACCAGAATGGGGAATGGTGTCGAAAGCCTTTGCGAGATCTAGGTAGGCTGTGTGGACCTCCTTTCCCCTTGTCTAAAGCCTTGGTAACTGTCTCAAAGAAGTCCACCAGGTTTAGGAGGCATGATCTGCTCTTAACAAAGCCAAACTGGGAAGGGTCCAATGTTTGAAGGTTCCCAATGTCTCTGTTAATTAATTCCATGATGATGCGCTCCATAGCCTTACAGACCAGGCTAGTCAGGCTTATAGGGCGATAGTTCCCAGGGTCCTTGTGGCTCCACCTTTGTGGAGCGGGATAACTGCTGCTGTGCGCCACTCTCTGGGTATGTAGCCTGTAGAGAGGCTGAGTTTGAAAAGTTTGTTTAGGTGAGGGGTTAATTCATTTTGGAGCTCATGTAAGACACAGCCTGGGACACCGTCTGGTCCCATTGAAGCTGTATTTTTGGCTTTGGATAGGGCTGTTTTAACCTGTGTGTCAGTGATTGCCTGGGTACTACATTCTTCTGGTATGGTTATAGGCCTTTTAGGGGGTGAGAGGGGGGTGAAGTTTACACTAAACATGTCTGCCAGAATGTTGGCAATATCAGTCAGTTCAGTGTATTTTGTGCCATTCTGCACTAACTCAGAGCAGATCTGAGCGTTTCCACTTAGGTTCTTGACATAGCTAAAGAACGCTTTGTGGTTATCTTTTGAGTCCTTGGCAATTTTTCTTTTGAAGCTAGCCTTAGATGATTTAATGAGGGATCATAGTTTCTTGCTGACACTAATCAGGGATGTCTTTCCTTCTTGGGATTTTACTCTTTTCTGCACTAGTTTCCTCCTTCTTTTGTATAGCTTGTTTATGGCAGGAGTCCACCAGACTGGTTTCCTTTTCTTGGAGGAGTGAGTCTTGGTTTTGCTTGGGCTAGCACAATCCTTGCATTCTTGCAGGTGCTCATAGAGTGCCTTTGTAAGGGATTCAGCAGCTTGGACAGCATTGTCCTTTAGCACTGGGGTTGTGAACCTTTCCACATCGGTCTTAAGTAATGTGAAGTTCGCTTTTGAAAAGATTTTCATGGTGGTTTCCTTGCTTGGGGGGTGGGGACGGAATGTGGATATCCAGAGTGATTAGACTATGGTCTGATTTAACCAGCGAGGATTTGACCTCCGATGTAGAACACCGGTTGTCCATGTTGGTGATGACCAGGTTCAATATATTGTCATCTCTGGTGGAGGTGTTGATCAGTTGATCCAGGGCATTTGACTTTATAAATTCTAGGAAGCATTGGGCAAGGGAGTTAGTACTTGAGTAGTTCTCCCAGTTAATGTTTGGATAATTGAAATCACCCAATATTAGGGCGTTTGGTAGGACCTTCATATTTTCCAGTGTCTCCAGAAACGCAGAATGGGGGTCCTGGGTCATGGTGGCTGATCTGTAGCAAGCTACAATTTGAATTGCAGTTTTGCCCGTTGTTAGTTGCACATGGATATCTGTGAGGCATTGTGCTGTGCCACTAACCTGGAAGTGTGGGTATCCTTGATGAATATGGATACACCCCCACCTTTTGTGTATCGGTCCGGGTTCTGTGGCCGAAAAGTATGGTATGAGTTATAGCCTGGTAGTGCTGGGGTGCTCTCTGGAGCCTTAAACCAGGTTTCTGTTACTGCACATATATCAATCTTCTGCATACTGAGGAGTGCCTCGAGTGCATGCATTTTGAGGTTTAGACTTCTGGCATTGAGCAGCATTACACTCAGTTTTTGGTTACTTGTGCTATTTACGGTGGTGGGTTTGTTTTTTGAGCCTTGCCTAAAAAAGGCACTATGGGGGCGGCAAAAAGCCTTGGCCAGTATCTGAAAGCCTAAGGGTGACAGGTTCAAGCCATCTCTTGTGAAGCAACGTGGCTTATCGAGCATGTCATCCCAGGTGGACAAATACTGGATCCCCTTTGAATGACACCAGAAACTTAGCCAATTGTTGAAATTGATCATTTTTTCTTTATACTGTGGCATCATTCTTGGTGAAGGCTGGATGCTACTCAGGGTCAGGGTCATACCGGCCTGGGCTACGTGATCAGAGAGCTCTTCCATGTCTCTTTTCATATAATCCAGAGAGGTACATCTCAGGTCATTCACACCAACATGGATAATGACAGAGTCGTATTTGTACTTGTTCTGGAGTGACCTGAGTGCTTGTGTTATGTGGCGGATCCTGGCACCCGAGAGGCAGCTAACTGTAACCTTCTCCTTGTCCAGCCACTAGTTAGTGGGACATCAGTGTGCCTGACTATAGAGTCGCCTATTACTAGTGTGTTGGGTATGTTATTTTGCCTTAAGGGCTGTGATTGCGTGGCACACTGATTATGTGAAGTGTGTGTTTCAAGGTTTGTGATAGGGTGTGGAGGTTGCTTGGGTGGCTGCTTTGGAGGTCTCTGTTGCTTTTGCAGATTTTTATTTAGAGCCTCCGAGTATGTTTTTGTGTATTTATGTGTGTTATTTGCCAGTGTTGGTTTAGTAGGTCTATGTGAGACTGGTGGTGTGTTGCAAGTATTTTCCTTCTCCTCTTGGCTGTCAGTTCCAGTCTTGGGTTGAGAGAGCTTTGCCTCCAGTTTGGTTGTATAATTGCATCTATCCCATATATTAGTGTTTGGTGGTAGGAGGAGAGGGTTGTCTGTGTACATGAGGCAGTTGTAACATTGCCTCAAAATACCCAGATTCACCAGTTGGACTGGAGAGTACACCCGAAACTGCCTTTTGGACATGCTTGAATAGGTAAAGTGAGGTGTTTTACTGATTAGCTGGTAGGGACGAATAGAGAGCCTTGTCCTTCTGGACAGTATAGAGGGTCTAGTGCAAGGGTTAATTAGTGCTTGCTATGAGTTTTGAACAAGTGCTGGGCTGTGAAATGAATGATTTGAGTGCTTAAGTTGAAAGTTTGTCTAGTTCCAAAGGAAAAATTGAAGAGCAGACTTCGTGGAGCAGGGAATAGTTTAACCCTAGCTAACTGGCACTGCCCGGCACGCAAAACTGCGCAAATGCGGTTTTTATAGTAGGGAAATGAAAGAGATAGAAATTAGCCCAAAATGACCAATAAACTACTAACTTCTGGGCTACAGCAAACAAGGCGCATACATTTCAGAAAGAAACAGATCAAATAAGCAGGCACAATAAGCCTTTAACCAGAAATTCCCGGCTCAGAAGGGCAGAATCTAGCCTCTCCTCCCACAAGAGTGCAGACTACAAACCTTAATGTAAAATAACTGGCCTGAAGCCCAAGTGCTTAAACCAGAACTAATACACTTTTAGAATAACAGCCCCAGCAACTACAACATACTTAGGAGACACTTAGAAGACACTGTCAAAACAGCTATGGATTTTTAAAATTAGACATTTACAAAAGCTCTAAAAGAGAAAAATGTTTATTCACTGCCATAAAAGTGCCAATGCACTGTACTGCAGATGAATAGAATAATTCATTAACAAACACAGTATAAGTTTAAAAATATTATGGTAAACAACAAGGATCCATACATCCGAGGTAGTGCAGCCGTAGAGTTGTTGCCTCACAGCAAGAGGTTCTCCCATTCGATTCTCAGCTGGAGTGCGGAGAGTGCCTTCTGTGTGGAGTCTGCATGTCCTCCCTGTGGTTGGGTGGGCATTCGAAAGACATGCATAAATGGGAGTGCCTTCGCTGAAGGCTGAACGTCGAGCTGGCACCTCGGCGTTCGTGAAAATCTACTGCCAATCATTAGCGGACCGGAGATCCGCTATGGCGACCCTTAACCGGGAAAAGCCGAAAGACAACAACAGACAACAACAACAAGGAAAACTGGATGGCTTTTTTAACAGGCATCCAAATACTAATTAAGAATATTTGCCAGTATGATAGTAAAAAAGAAGCATACCTTATCAGTGTCACTTACTCAGCTATCTTTTCAGTACATAAAAATTAATGCTGCTGTGAGCTATTGCTGTGATTTCATGTAACAGACAGCACATCTGGTGTTACAGAATAGCCTGACAGTAAAGTGAATAAAAAAGCTAAGATCCCAGTGACTCAAGAGCATTAGAAAGCGCAAATTATTAGGTTAATTAACAAAAAAGTAAAAAAAAAAAATCTCTGTTTTGAGAAGATAGTAAAAGAACAATGGGAGGGGAATCTGTACTCAGAAAGTTTCCCCGAAAAGAAAGACTGAGCAACAATGGGGACTTGTTATTCTTTCCAAAACCTACACAGTAGCAGAGTTTAGGCTATAGTTCCGGTATAATATACTGCAGTAACTGTTAATGTATCATAAGAAAGGTACTATGACTTGTTCCATGACTAATGCACAGGTTCATCTCCAGCATGTAACAAAGAAATAGTCAATTGGTCAGTTCTAGAAGGGTGCACAGTTCAAGTCAAGTACTGTTTCTCAACAAAGCATTCTAAAGCTTGGCCAAAGCCTTCAGCCAAGATGTTTGCATGAACATACATGTACACACACGTACACATATACATATACACACATACATATGTGACTCTGGAACAGTTGGCAAAGTTTTGCCAGTTTCCATATCTTTAACACAATTTCCCAAGGTTTTTATAGTCAGTATACAGCTAAATGTTCATAGGTTCACAGGTTCATAGGATGTTACTAGGCTAATGGCCCTACGGCCTTTACAAGCCTAGCCATGTTATACCTGTATTCCCTAAGTGACGTTGGTTAGATGGTCGTTATTCACAGATCGAGTCTATGATTCGCACCAGGTGCTCCTGTCCATGAGGGACATAGGTACCACCCCTGGGGTGAATTTATGGTCTCCCATCAAATTGTACCATGTTATTGCTATAAATTAGTAATGCACAGCGCTGAACAGGTCCAGTTCCGTGACTGCATATCACAAGGGAGCCAGTAAGAAATGGAGTAGGATGCTCAAAGCACTCACAAGGCCAAGCTATCCTGACGTTAACAGCTAAACAGGAAACCCAGCCCTTAAAGCTCAACAGACTTGACAGGTGGTCTGACAGGCATGCAAAAAAACGAAATAGTTAAAACAAGATGGCCAACTCACCACATCCACAATTTTAGTTTCCTATACTGTGGATTGTTTTCAATAAATATATCTTGGGATATACACCATTTTTGCCTTATTCGAGTAAGCCTGCACGCTACTTTTTAAACCTAGCTGGGACGGTGAGTTGGCCGTCTTGTTTTAACAATTTTGGTGTTGCCATTTGTGTTCGAATAGAAACCGAAATAGTGTAAAGACAACAGATGCTGGAATGTAAAAATCAGGTCAGCTAGATTATAATTTTCACTAAAGTGAAGAGATCAGGAAACGGCAGTAAAAATAAAGAAAACTTATATCTGTACCACACTTGACCAATATGCACAGTTGATACCTGAGAAGTCAAACATTAGGTATTTTTGAGAATTTTATACACTCCACAAAACACATGCTATCCAGCTTTAAAAGCAGTACTAGTTTTAAAACAGAATACAGTTTTAGTTAAATAGTACAGACATCACCTTCCATCTTTGCTTTGTTTGTTAAATTCAGCCTTATAAGATGATGCCCTTGTTCCAAAAGGTGGTTCCACCAGCACAATAATACCTACACTTCTGTAAAACATCCTAAATTAAGTCTCTGCCATGTTCTACAACACAGACTTGTGTTAATACATCTGAATTCTGCTTAATGGTGTCGGCACCCCATCTAAGCTTTTTTATGCCTTTCCTTTACAACTCCAACAACCTGGAGGAAATTTGAAAACCTAGGTTAATAACTATAAATACCATGGCCTAAATGCACAGTGATCCCAGAACTGCCATCTTGTCTCAGCACCACCTCCAACGTCTTACAGGTTTAGGGAATGACAAGACTTCTTACCCATCAAATATGTGCTTCTACAGCAAAATGCTTACCAAACTATAGTAGATTCTCCCCTTTAGCAGACCTTGGAAATTCCTAAAATACCGAAGTCTATCTACAAAAAAATGCTAAAGATTTGTCACTTTTCATGCAAAAAGACCCTCTCATGCAACCCTGCATTTTTTAAATTCTGCCAACACTTTCTGTATTACAGAAATAGCCTCATCTTCTGTGCTACATTCCATATAAATTGTTTTATATAACTTCATTGAGCAGACCTCAAACTGCAACATATCATCCCCTCTGCTCCCCTTGGGTCACAAATGTCAGTGGCTCAAACTTTTCATACACCCCTTTTTACCTATAAATATCTAAGCCAGCCTTCAATCCTCTAGCATGTACCATCTAGAATTCTATACCTTCCACAGTAAAAATATTTAACCACTCACTACTCCTTCAGATCCATCCTATATTCACAGGTCTCAGATTCTTGTAAGTGCAATTGCTTACTTACAAAAAGCCATAATATGCATATATCCCACCTTCCTTCATCTACCCTGCACCTACCATCTATGTGTTAGCCCTGTGCAATTCTATTACAATAACCATTCTGTCTCTCTGACAATCCTTTCCATAACCTCGTACTCCCCCTGACACACAACAGTCCTAAATTCATCTGCTCTAAAATCACACTTGAACATTCAGCTACATCCGGTTAATCTATAACAGATTATATATCATCTCAGAACTCTTGGTGGATTAAGAATTATCAACCTCTGCTGTACATGACATTTCAATTCAAAAAGATATTTACTCCTGCTATTTTACTCTCTTTACGATATTTCAAAGTGCATTTATTGTCTAGCGTTACTTGTTATGTGTCCATGTACTGATTAGTATTACTTCTTATAATCACTGTCACTTGTTACGTGCCCATGTACTGATTACTATTAATTCTTATAATCACCATTACTTGTTATGTATCCATGTACTGATTACTATTACTTCTTATTATCACTGTTACTTGTTACGTGTCCATGTACTGATAACTATTACTTCTTATAATCACTGTTACTTGTTATGTGTCCATGTACTGATTACTATGACTTCTTATAATCACCATTACTTGTTATGTGTCCATGTACTGATTACTATTACTTCTTATAATCACTGTTACTTGTTATGTATCCATGTACTGATTACTATTACTTTTTATAATCACTGTGACTTGTTAGTGTCCATGTGCTGATTACTATGACTTCTTATAATCACCATTACTTGTTATGTATCCATGTACTGATTACTATTACTTCTTATAATCACTGTTACTTGTTACATGTCCATGTACTGATTACTATTACTTCTTATAATCACTGTTACTTGTTACATGTCCATATACTGATTACTATTACTTCATATAATCATCATTACTTGTTATGTATCCATGTACTGATTACTATTACTTCTTATAATCACTGTTACTTGTTACGTGTCCATGTACTGATTAGTATTACTTCTTATAATCACTGTTACTTGTTACATGTCCATGTACTGATTACTATTACTTCATATAATCACCATTACTTGTCATGTATCCATGTACTGATTACTATTACTTCTTATAATCACTGTTACTTGTTACGTGTCCATGTACTGATTACTATTACTTCTTATAATCACTGTTACTTGTTAGTGTCCATGTATTGATTACTATTACTTCTTATAATCACTGTTACTTGTTACGTGTCCATGTACTGATTAGTATTACTTCTTATAATCACTGTTACTTGTTACATGTCCATGTACTGATTACTATTACTTCTTATAATCACTGTTACTTGTTATGTGTCCATGTACTGATTACTATTACTTCTTATAATCACTGTTACTTGTTACGTGTCCATGTACTGATTACTATTACTTCTTATAATCACCATTACTTGTTATGTATCCATGTACTGATTACTATTACTTCTTATAATCACTGTTACTTGTTACGTGTCCATGTACTGATTACTATTACTTCTTTTAATCACTGTTACTTGTTATGTGTCCATGTACTGATTACTATTACTTCTTATAATCACTGTGACTTGTTAGTGTCCATGTACTGATTACTATTACTTCTTATAATCACTGTGACTTGTTAGTGTCCATGTACTGATTACTATTACTTCTTATAATCACTGTTACTTGTTACATGTCCATGTACTGATTACTATTACTTCTTATAATCACTGTTACTTGTTACGTGTCCATGTACTGATTAGTATTACTTCTTATAATCACTGTTACTTGTTACATGTCCATGTACTGATTACTATTACTTCTTATAATCACTGTTACTTGTTATGTGTCCATGTACTGATTACTATTACTTCTTATAATCACTGTTACTTGTTACGTGTCCATGTACTGACTACTATTACTTCTTATAATCACTGTCACTTGTTACGTGCCCATGTACTGATTACTATTAATTCTTATAATCACCATTACTTGTTATGTGTCCATGTACTGACTACTATTACTTCTTATAATCACTGTCACTTGTTACGTGCCCATGTACTGATTACTATTACTTCTTATAATCACCATTACTTGTTATGTATCCATGTACTGATTACTATTACTTCTTATAATCACTGTTACTTGTCCATGTACTGATTACTATTACTTCTTATAATCACTGTTACTTGTCCATGTACTGATAACTATTACTTCTTATAATCACTGTTACTTGTTACGTGTCCATGTACTGATTACTATTACTTCTTATGTGTTTTGCTTGTGTTCTGCTGTTAACTGCATATTAAAACTTAAACACCACTGTCTTTCTAGTTGCCTGCCCTTTATGTTAATTTGACCATATATCTCATTTCCGCTCTGCTTTTACTGGCTGGTGTGAGTAAGCACAAAATTATAATTTTGTGAAATCACTTCCCTTCAACTATTTAAATTAATTGACCATCCTACTGTATTCCATAGTACCAGAATACAAAAGTGCCCACCCCCTTTTAATCTATCTTGCTCTTTTAAAAATAGTGGCTCTCCACTAAAACTTAACTTATTTAGACAACTAAAACTTAAGTTACCCACTTTCACATCTAACTGCTTAGTACACACTGCAGTGTTTAGGATAAACCATTTTTTCATCTTACCTTTAAGCATCTATTGCAAGACCACCAGTTATTGGAGAGCCCGCATTCTGCCTCTCAGTAGTCATCTTGGTATTAGTGCTTCTATTTTCTCCTAGTGAGAGAAGGAGTACACTCACATTATTTCATGGAGACTGCTGATCACAAGAAAGCCTAATAACTGCTTTATAGCTGGCAGCTTGGAATCTGTACTTATATTCCAATCCTGGTGAGAGTAGCAGCAGAGCGTATTGATTCCTGACAGTTTCTGGTTGGAGAGTGAGTGTCTGTGCTTAACATACCTGATTGGTCTGGTTGCTATTCGAGGCATCTACCAGTAAAAGGCTACAAGCCTACAGACACTTGCATTATCTGGGACAAGACTGTGGCTCACCAAGCAGGCTGTGGCCTGCTTCTCTTCTTGAGATTGGTGCTAACGTTTTGCTTCTAGTGAGAGAAGAAGCAAAGGAGTATTGTATCCCAACAGTGTGAAGGTGTGCTGAGACCAACATTAGTAGTAGCCAGGCAGTAACCATTCATGCGACTCCCCTCTTTTCATCATTCTTGACAAGCTAATTCTTTGTTGTCTGTAAGTACTGCTTGATTTGTTTCTAACTTCAGAATATCTGCCTAAATACTTCATCCTTAAATTTTCGGGGTCTACACATTAGTTTCCCCTCAAGTGTTTGGCAGTGCTCTCTGTAGACTCAACCACCTTGAGTGACATTTTTCCTGTAAAGCACAATTGAAATTTCTCCAATATCTAGTTGCACACAGGACAGCTAGTTTGCAGTGACAAGCACTGTCCACATAGTTGCAATCCAGATACTCCTGACAATGATTGATATTCTGACTCCAACAGTCTAATCATTAAAAAGGGTCTGTTGCCATGGATATGAATTTTCCTACTATCTCCGTTACTGGCTTGTTGAATATGGACATCCTTTGGCAATGCAGAAATTGCCTCATGTTTACTGACAACGAGGTAATTCTCAAACAAACTGATATGTTATCTGAGAGATGTATTTATACAACGTCACTGGAGGCAAAACTCTCACATAAAAGTACTCATAATGTCAATAAGGTTGTCAGTAGTACACATGCTGCACCCATTACGCACAATTCAAACCAGACATATAGACACACATATGCTGTGGCATTTAAATGTAGCCTTCCTAAACCACAAAGACCTCCTAGACAAAGTACACATAAAAAATATCCTCAGCAGCCCCAAATGCACTCTTTCAAAACAGCACACACATCAACACATAGAGCTACATCTCATGGAGCCTCTACCTCTAATACCATAAGGCAATTCAACACATAATCCAACATTCTAGTCACTGGAGACTCCGTTGTGAGACACACTGATGTCTCTCTCACCAGGCTGAGTAAGGAGAAAGTTACAGTCAGTTACTTATCAGGGGCTAGGATCCACCACATTACGCATGCACTCAGGTCACTGGACCACAATTACCAATATGACTCAATTGTAGTCCATGTGGGAGTAAATGACCTGAGACGTACCTCCCTAGACTATATGAAGAGAGACATCATAGAGCTCTCAGAATATGTGTCTCAGGCTGGTATGAGCCTAGCACTGAGCAGCATTTTACCTTCTCCAAGGTTGATGCCACAATCCCAACAAAAGATGATTGACTTTAATAATTAGCTTAGTTTCTGGTGTCATTCTAAGGGGATGCAATATTTATCATCATGTAAGGAGATGATCAACAGACCATGCTGCTTTGCCAGGGATGGTCTGCACCTCTCCCCTCTAGGCTTTCGAATATTAGCTACAACATTCTCTTCCCCCAAAGTACCTTCTTTAGGCAATGCCAAACTGAAAGTACTTCCAACATAGCAAATCAAAACCAAGAAATTCTAAAGGTATTACTGCTCAGTGCTAGGAGTCTAAACAAAAAATTCTCCACTCCCTGGAAGCTCTCTTTACCCTAAAGAATGCTGATGTCTGTGCGGTCTCTGAGACAAAGTTTAAAACCGCGGACAGCACACCAACAGTGCAAGGTTATACTGCCTTCCACACATTTAGACCAGCTACTTCACAGGCAGGGACTAAAGGTGGAGGTGTCTCTATTTACATCAAAAATAAATATACTTTAAGGCTGTTCAAACAGGACAATGCACTCGAGCTGCTCCATGTTCAAAACACCATAGGTAAAATTCAATACCACTTCCTTGCAAACTATTGGTCATCCTCTATGACCCAGGAAATCCACACCATGTATTTAAACGTATTAGAAACACTAACCATCCAACCCAATACCATATTCATGGGTGACTTTAATTACCCTACTATTAACTGGGAATCCTATACAATATCAAATGTACAGGCACAGAGATTCCAGGATTTTGTAAACACAAACTCCCTGGACCAGATTGTCAATACACCAACCAGGGATGCAACCATGCTGGATCTGGTCCTCACTAATATGTGAGAGTGCTGCACACCCCCTACTGTAATGTCTTCCCTGGTAAGGTCAGAGCACAAAATGGTCTCCTTTGAAGTAAAAATAAAACCTGACACCCAGCTCAATCGGGAATGTTCAGGAACTATTCTAAGACTAACCTCATGGTACTAAATGGTACTCAATGTGTTTCCGTACTGCTTACTGAAGTGGAATTTTAGACTGCTTTCTTCAAAAACAGTGTAATACATACTGATTGGAATATTTATCTAACTTGTGTCATTGACTAGTATAAGCTATTGTAAGCCAAAGTGTTAGTTTGTACTGCATATTAAAGTGTACTCTCTCTCCCTATTTTCTCTCCCCTTCTCCAGCCTTCTAGCCCTGCAATACCCTTTCTGTGACTACACCTGGCCTGGATACCTAGACCTAATCTAAACTAGAACAAGCTCTACTACCACGACCACATCTCTTGTACATGAACAGACCTAAGTTGTGACTGAAGGAATTAAGAAAGTATGTACAAATACTGCTAAACCTCTGTACAACTAAGATATCCAAAGCCCTGCTAGGCTCGGTACGCTCCATTGCCAGGAACCCTCAGCAGCCAAATCCTGACCAACTTTGTGCCTCCAACTGCCCCTCTCTAGACCACTGTTTTTCTGTATTTTCAGTCCCTTCTCCTCTTCTCTACTTTCAGCTTAGGGATCTCCCTTGCTGGAATCTCGGGTGCGTTTCAGCATCTGTCCACTAGGTGGCTCCCTCTTCTCACTATTCTAGTTTCTCACATCTTTCACCTTTACCGTCTAGTATACTATTCATGCCCTAATTCCATATTTTCTCTTTTCTCTTCCCCCTGTTTAACATCTTAAGCAATACCTCCTATTTAATCCCTTACCCATTGTACTTACCTCCACCATTTAATAGTCCACTGATAGGTTCTCGCTCTCATCCTGCACTCCTTGGCTCTTCCCGCTCCGTTCGCCCTTCGGGCTCACTCCGCTCCCCTACCCTGCCCCCTAATCCCACCCATCCCCAGCACCTCTACACATATACCCACCTAACCACACCCACTACAAAATCTAGCCAATTACTCCTCACACCTCTAATCACTCACCACTCCCTATCCCACCTACAACATCCACCACTCATTCCCTTAGTAAATCCTATCCAACCAATTAGCCTCAACTTCTCATCCCACACCCACTACCTAACCTCACCCTTACAAACCATTAGTCCATACAACACACCCCACTATTAACCTGAGTCCTACCCATTTCCTGCACACATAATCCTCCTACTTCTTGCGTATAAAATCCTCCTACTCCTATAAACTAGACTTACCAACAGCACAGGAACTAATTACAACCTTTTCCTTCACTTTCCTCCTTAAATAGCCAACTTTACAATGTTCCCAAAGCCCCTTACCTCCTCCATACTACTACTACTTCTCCTCAACATAGTTTTTAATTACTACCTCACTCAACCCACATATCTCAACCACACTCAAGCCTTCCACATAACCTTTCATCTTAACTCTCCTCCTTTAAAACCTCACAGCACAATATCTCCCCATCTTTATCCTCTAGAAAACCAACTATTCTTTTCTTACAAACCCATAACCCTTCACAAACGCTCAATCACCATATTAGTTAACAAATACTCCATCAATGCATCTCATCACAACCCAGACTCCAAACAATCCAAATACCTTACCAACATAATCCTATATGTAATAACTACTCTACTCTCGGGAGACATACACCCCAACCCCGGCCCCACAAACTATTCCACTATAAATAAGTCAATACTACTCACCTCTCTAAACTCCCAAAGCATAGTAAACAAAGTCCCAAGCCTCCACACCTGGCTCATACACAATAAACCCGATATTCTATCTATCTCTGAAACATGGCTAAAGCCCCATATAAAAGACCAGGAAATAACACCTCCTAACTACTCAATCATCAGAAAAGACAGATCCCATAAAAAAGGTGGGGGGTAGCTCTATTATATTCATCCTCTCTGTCAGTCACCCCTTATAACAAGACTATTCCCAACTTTAATAATGCTGAATTACTCTTAACAAACTTTCAAATTAATAAAAACAAGCACATATGTATAGTCTCCCTCTACATCCCCCCCGGTGACAATATTACTACACTCGAGAATATCCTCTTCTGGCTCTCCACAAATATTAGCAACGAAATAATAATACTGGGAGATACAAATATCAACTGGTCTTCCATTCAGTCTTCAACAAACCCACTTAATATTAACCTTTATAACTTCTCACAGCTAATTAACTCCATAACCCGCCCCTCAAAAACTCTCTCTACCGGTAGCATTCTAGACTGGATTTTAGTCTCTCACCCTCACTATTTTACTGATAGTGGTACACTTCCAGATTCCCTAAGTGATCACCTACCCACCTTTGCATACCGTCTCCCCACACCTGTGCAGAAAATACATAATTACATCACTACCCATAACCAAAAAAAACTTCAAACCAACAGCTTTCACTGAATCTCTAAAAGCAATCAACTGGAATGTTCTAAAAACTTTACCACTAGACGAAGCTGTCGATCACTTTAACACAACCTTCTTAAACATCCTAGACCACCACGCTCCTTTAAGGTCCAAAAGAATTAAATTAAAAACCACCCCCTGGCTAACCAAAAACACATTAATAGCTATGAGACACAGAGACAAAGCCTGGGCACTCTACCAGAAAAATAAATCTCCCCTTACCCATACTGAATTCAAAACACTTAGAAACAAAGTAAAAAAGCTCATTACCTCTGATCGACAAAACTATTTCTCCATACTCCAAAATAGTAATAAAACAAACCCTCAGAAATTCTGGAAAGGTATCTCTACCCTCCTCTCTCCTGGCAAAACAGTCAACCCTAGTCCTGACCCCACTGCTCCTGACATAGACTTGGCTACACAATTCAACTCTTTTTTCATAACATCTATCACCAAACTAACATCTTCATTCTCCAACACCACTCCATCCTCCACCTTTCCCACACCCTCTTCTACTAACACTCTTCCCTCCACTTCCATCTCGCCCCCTACTCCCTCTACCTTACCACCACCCTCTAATAACCTATCCCCCCTTCCCTCACCTCTCTCACTCAAACCCATTCCTACATCCACTATAAAAAAACTTCTCCAGAAACTTAAGCCATGCTCCAATGCCCCAGACAATATTCCCTCATACTTCCCCAACATAGCTGCAGAAGCCATTGCTTACCCCATTAGCATACTCATCAACTGCTCTATCCAAAAAAGCACAGTACCCCAAATTTGGAAAAAAGCTTTCATTATACCCCTACATAAAGGTGGCAATAAAAATATTACAAACTCCCGCCCTATAGCTATCTTGTCCCCTCTCTCTAAACTGCTAGAAAAATGTATCCATCTACAGCTCCTACCTTACCTTCTAGACAATCATCTGCTTACTCCAACTCAGCATGGGTTTAGACCCGGCTATAGCACTATGACTGCCCTCCTCTCCTTCCTAGAAACAGTTAACAAAGCCCGTGACATGGGTCATATTATCTCCACCCTCTTACTTTATCTCTCAAAGGCCTTTGACACTATCTCTCACAAACTACTTCTTACTAAATTGTCTCAGCTTACCTTATCTCCTTCCTTACTGAACTGGTTTTCTAGTTACTTATCCAATAGCTATCAAGCTGTAAAATGGAAAAAGGCCACCTCCTCATTCCTTAATACCCCAACTGGAGTTCCCCAAGGATCCATACTGGGTCCTCTCCTATTTAATATATTCATAAACGACTTCCACAACTCTATCCCATTCTCGAATATCATCCAATACGCAGATGATTCAACTATCATCTGTTCTGCCTCATCCATCCGAGTACTACAAAATCTTACCCAAGAAGCTTTCTCCATCACTGAACTATGGATGAAAGAAAATCACCTTGCACTTAATGCCTCTAAAACCAAACTAATGGTATTTACCCCCTCTAAACACATCTCTATCAACACTAATTCCCTTTTAATCACCAGCTATAACAACACGCCCTTGGAATTGGTGCCAGAAGCTAAGTTACTTGGGGTTCAAATTGATAGTCATCTCAAATTCTACTCCCACATTCAACTAAACATAAAAAAACCCCATCAAAAACTAGGCATGCTCTACCGACATAATCGCTTCCTTACCCCCTCCACTAAAATCAGTCTCTCTACCTCTTTCCTCATCCCCTCTCTTCTCTATGGTGCCTCACTCCTAACTAACATCCAATCTTCCCTCAAAACACAACTCTCTTCTTGCTATAACAAAATTGCTAAATTTGCTACTAGCCATAAGACCTCTACCCACCACTGTTCTTCACTCCATAAACTAAAATGGCTAGAATTACCCAATCATCTCATCTATTCTCAACTTACTGTTGCTCATAAGCTCATCTGCAAACCCAGTCTCTGTCCAGCCCTTGCTCAGCCTTCAAATTGCACATGCCCAGCAGAACACTTAGATCTAATAACCAAAATCTAATTGAATTGTATAAACCTAATCGTTCCCCAGGAAAAAATCTCCTATCCTTCAGCCTAGCACGTCTCTGGAACTCCCTACCTCCTGCCATCTGCACCACCTTTAACCACCTGACATTCAAAAAATCTCTTCACTCTCATCTACTATCCCAGTGGGAATGCTCTTGCACCCACCCTTCTTGATCTATCCTGACTTTCTTTCTCTCTCCTCCACTGGAACTACCTTAAACTACTTAATGATAGAACTGCTTCTCAGCCCATATTGGAAATGCTTACTTTATCAAGTCTGTATCTACTGTAATTTTTATCACCAGTTTGCTCCTACCAAAAAGTGTATACTCTAATGGTATAATTATTGTAAATAATTGCTGTAATGATTGTAATCTAAAACCTTTTGTAACTTTGTATATGGAGCTTTTCTCCCCAGGACTCCATTGAAAATGGGTTCATCTTGGCCCAATGGACTATCCTGGTAAACCAACTGCAAATAAATAAAATAAATAAATAAATAAATGAGAACCTGGCAAAATGTCAAGCCCCTATAAATCCTGAGAACAATTCTGCCTATGCAAAACTGTTCACAGAAACCCTGTACAAGCATGTTAATAGCAGCATAGATGCAGCTGTACCTACCAGGACGAAGTACAGAACTAACTAAAAAAACAAGCCACCCTGGTGGAATCACAAAATCAATTGTATGTATAACAGGAGGAAGAAAATCATGGCAAAAATTAGGAGGTGCAGATCCAGCAGGATAAAAAACACTCTCATCAAACTAAACAAACAACTCAGAGGACAAATAAAGTCTACCAAAACCAAATTTGAGGTAAGTTTGGCCTCCCAGGCCAAGGACAACCACAAACCATTCTTTAACTATGTCTGCAACCTCAAAGGCAATACACAATTGTGTGCAGAGCTCACTGTAAATGGAGCCACCTATACTGAGCCAGAAGATATAGCAAACCTTCTGGCTAATAAATTCAGCTCCAACTTTACTCCTCTCTCTCCTCAACCTTCCCTCAGGAAATATCATCAAATATAAATCCTCCTGCTATCACTAGGGAACAGGTCCTTAATGCTCTCTCTAAGACCAAGAACACTGTATCAATGGGCCCAGACAGTATCCCAGGATGCCTTCTAAACAGCATGAAACATGACCTATCAGGGCTTCTGGAATTACTATTTAACTGTAGCCTCCAAACAGGCTTTGTGCCTCATGAATGGAGAAAGGCAACTGTCATCCCTCTGCACAAAGGTGGGCCATCTACAGACCCTGGAAACTATAGACTCATAAATCTCACTAGTCTTATATGCAAAGCCATGGCAGACATTATCATGGAGAAGATCAATAAAGATATAGTAAACCGCCAGACACTGGAACCAACCCAGCTTGGTTTTGTCGAGGGCAGATCATGCCTGTTCAACCTGGTGGACTTCTTTGAGAAGGTCACCAAAGCAATGGATGAGGGCAAAATCATTCACAATGCCTACCTTTGACATGGCCAAGGCATTTGACACAATACCCCACTCGGGCATTGTTGACAAACTCAAGAGGTTAGGTACAGACCTGTATGTCACCCGGTGGATAGCCAACTGGCTCACAGACAGTACCCAGGAAGTTAGAACTGTGGAGGCCAGTAACAAGTGGAGTCCTTCAGGGATCAGTCCTTGGACCACTCCTTTTTGGCATTTACTTCTCAGAAGACTATATTTGCAGATGATTGCAAATTAGGAGCTATCATTGAATCTCACACTGACACAGATTTATTTATTTATTTATTTATTTTATTTTATTTTACATTTGTTGACCGGGCTAGTCCAGCTGGATAATTTCCATTTTCAGTGGAGGCCCGGGGAGAAAAGCTCCACAATTAAAACAAGGTTAAACATTTAAGCAACAATGCATACATTTTAGTGTAGTAGAAAATACAGCGAAAAAAACAGGTAAAAAACAAATAGCCTAAGCTATATATTCATATTTTTTTTTTTTTTTTTTAGAACAGTACAGTAATTTAGTCATTTGAAATAGCAGGGAAAGATAGTGATTTTTACGTAGGGAGGTATGGCTGAAGAGAGAAGTCATTTAGTCTGGATTGGTACAGGAGCAGAGCCAGAAGTTGTTAAGATGTAGTAGAAGTTGTTTTTTGAAAAGTTGAAAGGAGTCTAGTGAGGAAATGTGTGGGGGGAGGTTATTCCATATTTTCCCTATGGAGTTTGAAAATAGACAGTTACCTGCTGAATTTGTAATTCTAGTTGTGGTGACTTGTATCTTTTTGGCAGATCGCAACTGTTTCAAATTTTTGTAGGGAGTAAGGAGGTTACTGAGAGCTGGTGTTTTTGTTGGTTGATAAAGAATGTTATGTGTAATTAAGAGTTGTTGATAGATAAGCTTGTTAGGTAGTTCTAACCATTGTAATTGTTTTAAGTTATTACAGTGGTGAGTTCTGTACTGGGATGCTGTGGCAAAACGGGCTATATTATGATAGGATGTAGTTAGTTTTTTCAGGTTACCTTTAGAGATTGGTGTAAATAGAGGAAGCATACAGTAGGGTGGAGATAAGATGTGATTGAGCTAAGGTGGTCCGTGCTTCTGGAGTAAGGAAGGGTTTTATTCTGTACAGTGAACCTATCTTTTTATTTACTGCTTTTATAGTGTTATTGATATGACAATCATAGTTAAGATTATTATCAATAGTAACACCAAGCAGTTTGGTAGTAGAGTCTGGGGAGATAAGAGAATTGTCAGCTGCAGTAATAGTAAAATTTAGTTGAGGAGATTTGTGGGTAGGTGAGAATAGTAATAGTTTTGTTTTCTTGGAGTTGAGAAGGAGACATCTTTGAGAACCATTGTTCAACGGTTGAAAAGGTAGATTGTGTGAGTGACTGGAGTTCAGATTGGGTGGGAGCTGTACAGATGATGGTAGAATCATCTGCATATTGTATGCAGGTAGCGTTATGGATAGATGATTGAAGATCATTAATAAAGATAGAGAATAAGAGTGGGCCTAATATTGATCCTTGAGGTACTCCTAAGGAGATAGGTAGTAGAGCAGATAGAGAATTTTTCCAGAGTACTGCTTGTTGTCGGTTTTCAAGGTAGGATGAGAACCACGTTAAGGAGGAAAAATCCAAGGCAAGTGAGTTTAGTATGAGTAGGAGAAGTTTATGGTTGACCATGTCGAAGGCTTTTGACAGGTCTAGGAAAAGAGAAGCAGTTAGTTTGTTATTATTACGGTTACAGTTTATTGTGTTAGTAAAGGAAAGTAGTGCAGTGGTCGTACTATGTGAGGGTCTAAATCCATGTTGAGTGTTTGCTAGTAGGTTATTTTGAAGGAGATGGTTAAGTAGTTGTTTGTGTATACATTTTTCCATGATTTTAGCTAGTGGAGATAATAGTGCTATTGGGGTAGTTAGAGAGGTCAGTGGATTTGCCTCCTTTATGTAAGGGTATGATGTGTGATATCTTCCAGATTGCTGGAAAATCACTTTCTTTTATGGATCTGTTTATTAGGATCGAAACAGGGTAGGCTATAGCTTTGCTGCTACCTGAAGGAATTCAGCAGGAAGCTTATCTGCTGAGGGGTAGTGGGTTTAAGTTTTTGTAAGAGAGATTGTATGTAGGAGGTGGGTATGGGTTGAAGTTGAAGGGAAGGAATGACGTTGTTGGTGTTACTTAAGATCAGTTGGGAAGCATCAGGGGATAAATGGCTTGCTAGTGTTTGTATGGAAGTAGTAAAGAAGCTATTGAAGTTATTGGCTATTAAAGAGGGATTATCAGGGTCTATATTCTGTGGGTTAGGTGTTACTATTTTACCTGGGGTAAGTAGATGATTGATAGTAGACCAGAACCTTTTTAGTTCTTTTTTTGTGGATTGCTGAAGTTCTACATAGTAGTTCTTTTTGTCTGAAATAATAGCATTTTTGGTTTTGTTTCTCAGCTCTCTAAAGGTTTGATAGTCTGTTGGGTTTCTAGAGGAGCCATTTCTTCCAAGATTTATTTTTAAGCCTGATCTTTTGTTTAGTATTAGAGGTAAGCCAGGGTGCTGTTCTGGTCTTTATTCTAATGAGTACGACTTGGGGCATGGTGGTTTAGGATTGTAAGGAATGCTGAGTTGAAATATTCTATGGCTTTGTTGAGAGGTGCTTTAGAGGGGTCCAATTGTATTGTGAGAGTTCTGTTTGAAATCTTTGGGGCTTAAATTGTTTCTTTGCATATAGTGTTCTATGTGAGGCAGGTAAGTTTTGATGAGTTTTAGCTCTAATGACATATGTGAGGAGTGATCGCTAAGGTCATCAGGAAGGATGCCAGTTTTGTAGCTTTGTGAGGGGAGTTTGTAAGAACCCAGTCTAAGGTGGTTTCTTTTTGCTTGTTTTATTTATTCTAGTGGCACTATCAATTAGTTGTTTGAAACCAAAAGGTTTAAATGGGAAGTAGGGTTAGCATTGTTACAAGATTTCCAGTCAATGTTAAAGTCTCCAAGTAGTGTTTCTTGGGGAGGTAATTTGAGAGTTGTTCAAGAAGTTGTTCTAATGTGGGGATATTATTTCCTGGAGGCAGATAAGCACAAATGATGTTTATTGATTTAGTAGTATTAATTTGAACTCTAGAGCAGATTATTTCGACATTATTGTTTTGGGTAAGAGCAAGGTCAAGAAGAGTAAGCTTCAGGTTAGATTTATATAGGATAGCTACTCCACCTCCTTTCTTGGAGGTGCGATCAAGTCTAACAATGTTATATCCAGGTGGGGTAATTTCAATATCTTTAATAGATGGTTTTAGCCAGGTTTCTGATAAGCATAGAATGTCAAAGTTGTGTACTTCTAGTAGGGTGTGTATTTGACTAACTTTATTACAGATACTGCGTATATTTAGGTGGGCCAAGGATAGTATGTTTGTAGTTATAGTTGATGGAGGAAGGAGAGCTTTTATATGGTGACTGTGTGTTTCAGTAGTTGTAGGTTGAGGGCCTGGATTGGGGTGTATGTCACCGTCCTGAAGTAGATGGAGTAGTAGACCATAGTTTTTGGATATGTGTTTTAGAGATGTGTCAAATACTTTCTTTGATTTAGTTTTTAGTAGTTTACAATGAAATAGTCTATGGTATTTGGGAAGTAGATATATGGTTTGTGATGAGGTAGGTAAATAGGATGAAGGTAGGTATGTTGTAGGTGTACTAGTATGTTTTGAGGGAAGTGAGAGAGAAATAGTTAAGGAGTGTTCATAGGAGGTTAAGAAGTAGGTAGTAATGAGAAGGAATAATAGTAAGAAGGTGATAGGTAGTTTAAGTTGTGAGTGGAGGATAGTTGTAGACATGATAAGATAGTTGTATGTGAAGTAGGGTTTCCTGATATGTTGTAGAGGGGTGTGTGGTGGGAGTAGGGGGTAGAGTGGAAGGGGCTGTAATGGTATAGGACTTTAGTGAGATAGTGGTGGGTTGGTTAAAGTGGTATGTAGGTGTGACTAAGTGAAGGAAGTTACACAATCTGTGAGACTGTGAATTGGATAGGATAGCAGTAGTAGGAGGTGTGGCTTGTAGAAATATAAATGTAGGACCCAGGAGGGGCTGACATAAACAAACAACTGGTGTCACAGCCATGGACTAAAACTAAATGCCAAGAAATGCATAATAATATCCTTTGGAAAGTCATCCATCCCTGGTAACTATCATATTGACAACACACTCCTTAGAGTTGACCCAGTAGTCAGGGACTTAGGGACAAACATATATAGTAATCTAGCCTTTGATCATCACATGTCTATAGTGGTGAGGAAATCATTCTATGTTGCACAACTTATAAACAAAGGTATGGCATCGAAGTCCAAGGAAGTAATTGTTCCACTGTATTCGTCATTCATCAGACCTATCATTGAGTACAATGCCCCCTTTGGTATGTACCTAACCAGGCATATCCAACAATTGGAAAGTCAATAGAGGTTCCTCACTAAAAGAATACAGGGCATAAGTAATATGACCTATGCAGACCGCCTCAAGGCCCTATCTCTGTATTCTGTTTCCTACAGGCTTTTAAGGGGAGATCTATGCCTGGTATACAAAGCATTGTCAGATCCCACTCTGATGGACCTCCTGCATATCCACAAAACAAACAGTACTAGAATTGCCCATTCTAAAGACTTAAACCTTGCCTGTGATATAAATAGGACCTGCTGGAGAGACAGGTATGTATCCCAGAGACTATCCCATCTCTGGAACAGGCTCCTCATCCATGTGAAGCAGTGTTCCTCCCTATCTCAATTCAAGTGCAACTTGGACAATTGGATGGGAAACCGGAAACTCATCCCTGGTTTAGCACCTATGTCTCTAATGTAAACAGGTAACCTGTAAATGGTTTATCTCCCAGGCCCATGCTTACACTTATCAAGGGTATCAGAACTTGTTACAGATTTGGGATGCATGGCTAGACTTAAAAAGGCCCTTGTGGCCTAGTAAACATCTATGAACCTATGAACCTATTATAATCACCATTACCTAGTACGTCTTATAATCACCGTTACATATTATGTGTCCATGTACTGATTACTATTACTTCGTATAATCACCGTTACTTGTTATGTGACCATGTACTGATTACTATGACTTCTTATAATCACCGTTACTTGCTATGTGTCCATGTACTGATTACTATTACTTCTTATAATCACCGTTACTTTTTACGTGTCTATGTACTGATTACTATTACTTCTTATAATCACCGTTACTTGTTACGTGCCCATGTACTGACTACTATTACTTTTTATAATCACCGGTACTACAGGATATGTACCCAAAGAGTGGCATACAGCAACAGTGGTCCCTCTCCACAAAGGTGGTGCCTCAACGGATCCTGGAAACTATCGCCCCATAAGCCTGACTAGCTTGGTCCGCAAAGCTTTGGAAAGGATCATCATGGACCTCATAAATAAAGATATTGGGGACCTACAGACACTGGATCCTACCCAGTTCGGCTTTGTTAAGGGCAGATCCTGCCTCTTAAACCTGGTCGATTTCTTTGAAACAGTCACCAAGGCCATTGACGAGGGGAAGGTGGTCCACACAGCCAACCTGGACCTCGCAAAAGCCTTCGATACAATACCCCACTCGGGCATTATAGATAAGCTCACCAGCTTAAATATAAACCCCTATGTCACTAGATGGGTTGCAAACTGGCTCAAGCACAGAACCCACATGGTTAGAATTGCTGGAGCCATGTCAGACTCCAAACCAGTTACAAGTGGCATCCCACAAGGCTCAGTCCTGGGACCTCTCTTGTTCGGTATATATTTCTCAGAGGTACAGGCCAACACGGAAGGACTGTGGCTGACCAAGTTCGCAGATGACTGCAAACTGGGTGCCATAATTGACTTTCCAGCCGACACAAACATCCTCCAAAAGGGCCTCATAGAAACAGACAAATGGTGCCAGAGCCATGGCCTCAAGCTAAATGCCAAAAAGTGTATAGTCATCCCCTTTGGCAAAAACAAAGTGCCCACAAATTACCACACAGGTGGTAATCCATTAAGTACAGAAGAAGTAATTAGGGACCTGGGGACCCAAGTTGATAGCAATCTCTCATTTGATAACCACATGGCCAAAGTGGTTAGAAGAACATTTTATATAGCCCACCTAATCATGAAGGGATTCACATCTAGATCAGGGGAGGTCATCGTGCCTCTTTACGCATCCCTCATCAGGCCCATAATTGAGTATAATGCCCCTTTTAGGATGTACCTTACCAGACACCTGCAGCAACTGGAAAGACCCCAAAAGTACCTCACCAAGCGGATGAAAGGGCTCAAACAGATGCCATATGCTGCCCGGTTAAAGAAACTCCAGCTCTACTCAGAGGCATACCGCCTGCTCAGAGGCGATCTGTGCCTGACGTATAAAGCCATGTCCAACCCGGAATTAATGGACATGCTGCACCTCAGAAAATCCAAATCCCATCGAGCTACGCACTCGAGAGACTTGAACCTCAGCACTGAAATAAATAGGACATGCTGGAGGGACAGATTCATAACCCAGAGGCTCCCTTCACTCTGGAATAAAATCCCAGTCCAGGTTAGGCAGAGTCCCTCATTGACTCTCTTCAAGAGGAATCTTGATGAGTGGATGGGAGATCGTAGGTTTACCCCGGGTATCACTTCTGTGTCACTGTTAGACACAGGCACACTATACTAACCTCGAAAAAGGGCATAGCAAAATTAATTTAAAATGGGTGGCGAAAGCCAAACACACTCTGGCTAGGCTTATAAATGCCCTAGGGCAGATAGCCTAGTATGAACCAATGAACCTATTATGTGTCCACGTACTGATTAGTATTACTATTTATATTTATTTACTTATTTATTTATTCCAGTTTGGTGACCAGGGAGGTCCACTGGGCTCAACAGCCCGTTTTCAGTGGAGGCCCTGGGAGAAAAGCTCCACAATACAATGTTACAACCATAATGATAATGCAAGTAAAAAATACAAATAAAGTACAAAGATAAATTTGACTTACATACAAAAGGGCTGAATTTCCAAACAGCTGATAAAATGCAGTCAAGTAAGTAGTCCTTCAATTAAGCAACTAGGAGGTTAAAGAAAAGTGTCCTGGAGGATGACAGGCAATAAGCATAGAGTTGGATGTAGATATTAGTTACATAACAATGTATGACTATAAGAGAAATTTGAAAGGTATGAAGGTTAGCCAGGAGAGAAGGAAGAGGGGAGCTTGGAAGGTTTAGAGTGAAGTGTGCACTTCTTATAATCTTCCTGATTCACTGTTGTTACTTGTCTCCATATAAGTATCTTTTGTGTATAAAGTACTCTCATGCAATTGTGCTTTTCTGAGCATTTATGTGAGCTTTTGGACCAGTCTGTGACTTAAAAGGGTCCTCAAACTAATTCACTTACCCAGTTATCAAATAAAAAATAAATAAATGAAGTAAATGAGCTGCTTTAGTTGAACAACTTAGCTGACTTAGCTTTGAAAATCTGAGCAGAGTTAATGTTTGGCTGAAGGAAATGATATTATTCAGGGCAACAAAGATGTTCAGAACACTTTACTTTGGCCCACTCTACCCGGGTTCCATTGCAGACTTGAGTATCTGAGGCACTGGCAGAAAGGGGTGGGCATAAACATCCAGGGGGTATTATTCATCTAGGCATTCCCTGGACGGAGACGTGGTTAACAGAGGGAACTAGCTCTTGGATATAATAAGAAAATGTAGAGGAGGGGAGGGAGTATACCAAAGAGTAGGTCATAAGTGAAAACAATTTTCCACTTGAAGCCAGTCAATGGCATAACCCCACAGGATGCCTTTAAGTTCCACGCTAGCCCTAGCCTTAGAACACAGTTAGTCTAGGGCAACAGGAGATGCTGATAGAGCCAGTGATGGACAGGACCACTGGAGTAACCAGAAAGAATGAAGCAGAAGGGGAAAAAACTGGTTCAGAACCAGCACACTGTAAAACAGTTCTTCTCAAGTTATTCAGGGTTCTTGTACATCAGACAGAACTGAACGCAAATGTTATTCTTTTTGAAATTATGAAAATCAGGCAAATGGTTCCACTGCACTCTTTCATTGTACTCATAGCACTCACAAAAACAATTAATGGACTTTCTGCTGCCTCTTAATGATAGAAACATTCCAGAGGGCTACACTTCCTGATGTAAATCTACATGGAAACATACAAATACAAAGCAACAAACAGACAGACAGATAAGCTGTGGACTTTCAGATCAGCCTTCCCTAGTAGACAGTGCACATAATTATAAAAATACTTATAGAGAGCTTGGATGGTAATGCAGGAAGAATAATGTGGAACAAAAAATACATTAAATCCATGCAGTGTCTTCTTACAGGTCCTGGAATACGTCATCAAGCTTGTTTCATTACCACTGTTCCTTCCTTCTTGGTAGCTTCCATTTCCAGTGGGGCTAGACGTTTGTCGTTGCAACCCTGAAGAAGGGGATCCTCCTAGGTATGGCTGGGTGGAACGATGGCTGGAAGAACAACCTCCCGTAAAGTGACCCTCTGCAAAGTTCTGCTTCGTCAAGTGCAAGGAGCTCATGGAACTGAAGACAGAATCCATGGGATCCACACCATACCTCTTGGGATTGACTGGATCTACCAGGTAATCTTCCGGTATGATGATTTCTGTCATGCAAAAGCAGGCAATGCAAACAGTTTATTAAGTAACTATGCAAAACAGACAAAGACTGACTGCTTCACTATGGGAGGGGGTACCTCAGGGCATAGAGCAAGCTGTGTCATTTAGTACAAATCATCACATGAAACTCAGATTTTATAGTTCTGATGGGTATAATAAGTCCTGGAAGACAGCATCAAGACCAGAACAAATCAATTTTACTAGGTGGACCCCTCAAAGGATATTATTTGCTCTGTTTACTCTTACCCCAACATATAGGTTTTTTCAGAAAAAGGCTACTTAAACTTTATAAAACAGCTCAAATAAAGTGGGAGCTGTCCTTTTATTGTCAAGTAAGGGATGACACTTTGTGTATCTTGCTGAAACAAAATTAGTACATACTCATATGATTTACATAGTTAAAATGATCTTGTAGCAGATATCAATATGAAAGTAAATTAAAAAAAGCAAAATAAGGCAGCTTTTATTATGTCTGAATTATTTTTACTTTATTAAGAAGTTAAGCATCCACTTTCCAGAAAATACCACTCTCTTGATCAAACATTCTAAAAAATAAAATACTAGTTAAACAATTTATATAGGTGTGGAATTTGGCTGTACAAGCCACACAACTTCAAACACCAATAAATGAGTCTGCAAACACGCACATACACATGCACGCACTCATTCTCTTGAACATCATTTTCCTGACTGGAGAAAGAAAAACATTTATGCACATTTTCTATATTCATTATACACATAGTGCTTACAAAATCATGGGGTTGTATCCATAATTGTTGTGAAAAAGCAGACATTGTCTCAATGAAAAGTATCAGTATATTAGCATTCTAGTTGTCACTACTTTAAATCCTTACCAGCTCAATATCTTGAATTCAGGACATTTCAAGTACTGTACCATGTGCTATTACCACACAGAAAATATGTTTTGCATAAAAATATGTAAATAAACAAATAGACTCATGAATAGAACTGCAAATATTAGTAAATAAAAAGTTGCATCTTAAAAACAGAGCCAACAAGTCATGCCAAAAAGTGAAAACGTATATATGTTTTTACTGTCTATATCTCATTAATTCTTCAAATTCTCTTTATTGCCTAATAATACAAGAAAAAAAAGGTTGCAACAGCAGTACAACTTGCTCCAGCTCATCGATATACATTACCACATCTACATAAATCAAAAAAGTACTACTGGCTATGCTGGTGTCTTTCTGAAGCTCAACACCATCCATTCCATCTCTGTTGTTTGTATTTACATCTGCCACTGTTTCTTTGGTCAGAATGCAACACATCTGTGAGCTGCACATAAACTGAATAAAACAAGTACCTGTTATTCAGGGATGAGGAAGCAGGGCTGTAGAATGTGAACTGGCTATATGTAAATGGAAAGGCATACAATACTTGGCCTTCTTTTTTTTTCTGCTATGCGTAAACAATACACAAGATTTGCAACTATGCATGCAACTGTGTTCTTAGAAATACAGCAGATACAAGCAAGATATAAAATGTAGGGCAGATATCTAAAAATGTATGAAAGAAAAATGGAATTATTTTGCTGGCTTAAATGTTGGGAGTAAATCAGACTTTGTGGCATTATCTTTGGGTGAAGGGCAGCTACAGTATGTAGTTAATTGCTTACTCTGAATCTATAACTGACTGAATTTTAAAACCAATGCTTCAATAGTCAGATCTAAAGCTTTAAATGCCTGTGGTCAAATTTTCAGGCATTTTCAGTCTAGATCTTCTACTACACTTATAAAATTAAATTATTTGTAACACAAGTCAGACCAATTATTGAGTCAGATTTATGTTTTGCTTCTATTCTGAAGGTGACTTAATTCTCCTCAAACGAGAAAAATATAATTTACTGGATGCCTACGTGTGCTCAAGATCTTAGCTATTCTAACAGACTTCAACTCTTGGGCTTATTTTCCATTCGCCACCACTTTATAAGAGGCAAACTATGCTTATGGTTCAAAGCTTTACACAGTGGTGATTTACATATCTTGCTGTGTTTGGAGTTAAGTTATTCCAAAAGACCATTTATAAGATAGTAATCTTTGTTACAACTTTGGATCTTGAAGGACTGTACTGTGTTTCAAATTTGTCTCTTAAAACATTGATCATTCATTGAATAAACTCCCAATTCATACATGGTGGCCATCATTTTACTATGCTCGACCAGTGCTGTCCAGGACTTTGCTAAGTATATATGGGCTTGCCAGTCTGCACCAGTAAACATATTTTTGTTTTTCCTGTGCAATTATACATATTTAATTAACTCTACTGTCCAACACCTCTTTTAAGTAATGTTTTTTATTATCCGAATGTAAAAGATTGTGGCTGGTTTATTTACTTATTTATTAACTGTTACGAGGATGTTTACTATGACTGGTGATTAGTTGTTGGCATCTGTTTCTGACTGACCAGATTGCTCCATTAAAAATTACCCTTTTTTGTTTACAGCTACTTGGCATATGTCTCAAGAATGGAGCAGTAACTGGAGTTCTTCAATCAGGTAATGTGGATTGGTGGCAGTCACCTTTATTGAGCCAGGACAGAAAATATTTGTGTGTGTGTGTGTGTGTGTGTGTGTGTGTGTGTGTGTGTGTGTGTGTGTGTGTGTGTGTGTGTGTGTGTGTGTGTATCAGTTTATTCAAAGTACAGTTACAGTGGGCAAGGGAACACAAGAAAGCACTGAATCCAGAGGAATATGTAGGCCCAACATTCCTGACCACCTGACCAGTGGGTTTTCTTGGGCTTGAAAGGTGTATGGCCAAAGACGAGGGTAAGAGTACATATTTCTTGCATACTCCTGAGGTCAATCTTCACTTAGTAAGTTGATTAGTGATTCATAAATATACACATTTTATATTTCAATCTGATGAATGCCAATGCTCTGGCAGCTTGGAAGCCATTGTGGACAGTGGGCCAGATCTAAGAACTGTATCCCTGTTGACCAACCCATCATCTAAATTAAAGAACCATCTAGAACAAATGTCAATACAGAAACATATATGACTAGTTTAAATTCATAATATAGCAGGTATTAAAATCAAATACATGAGAACAACAACTGAGTTAGACTACACCAATATTTCCCTGTGTATAGTAAACCAATGTACAAATCATGTACTTAAGAGGTTGGGAAGTCTTCATACTATGCATCTGAATGCATAGGAAGAAAGCATAAGTAATCTAAACTTATGGCTAGGTTTTGAGAGACAACTCAGCCCAGACCTAAATCCAATAGAAAATCTGTGGAGTGACCTGAGGATGACTGTGCGCAAGAGATGCCATTGCAATCTGACAGATTTGGAGTGCTTTTGCAAGATGGAGTGGACAATATTTGCCAAGTCAAGATGTGCCATGCTGATAGACTCTTACCCAAAAAGACTGGATGCTGTAAATACATCAAAAGGTGCTTCAACAAAGTATTAGTTTAAGGGTGTGTACATTTATGCAACCAGCTTATTGTACATTTTTTTATTTTTTATATGTTTTCCCCTAACAGATTTGTTTGTTTTTCAACTGAAATGTACAGGTTATAGGTCACATTAAAGGTGGGAAAAGTTTTGAAATGATTTATTGTGGTCTAATTATTTTTTATATCACAAAAACCTGGCATTTTAACAGGGTGTATACACTTTTTATATCCTCTCTATATTTATATGTGAGTGTATATTTACACACACACACACACACACACACACACACACACATACACACACACACACACACACACACACACGTGCGCATGCGCACACACACACTGGGAGGGGGGATAGATCTCTTTGCGGCTCATCAGTCAAAGCAGGAAAATAGCAGCCCTGATAGGGAACATTTAGGTAGTTAAAGAAGGACAGAAACAAGGCAAAGCTCATGTTTAAGAGCTGCAGTAAGACCATAAAAATAAAAACAAGTGGTTTAAAAAAGTCAACAGAAAAAAACACAAGTTTCAAACATTCTATTAGCTTTAAAATAGTTTACAGTCTGTGGATGCATATGAGTGCCTGGATACAAATCCTACAGTGTTTCATAGGCACATGATGGCATACATTATTACATTATAAAAATAATTAAGTGAAACTACAGGAAGGTGAGTGATATTATTTAGTTTCGTCTGAAACGGTTTACATTAAAATCTCTTATCAGACTCTTGAATTATGTAAATTCAAGTCCAAATGCAATCACTGCTTCCACAAAAGCCTAAACTGCCAGTTGGAGTCTAAAGGTAATTGCTAACATTCAAAGGAAAAAAAGTTGTTCACTGGAGATCAGTGATAGGAATTCTGAACAGATGCTCGCAGAAAGCATTCAAAAGCCGGCAAAAATCTGAACGCTACAGCAAGCAAGCTATCGGCAGAATTACATTCTGACAATGCTGTAGACAAGACTACCATTGCAAAACACTTTGATGTGCAGGTACTGAGAAGCAGCATGAAGAAAATACTACATTACTTAAACATACTCCAAATAATGTACTGCTGCAGCAGCATTTCTGACAAAAAAACACATCTGTACAATTTTTTGTGTTAAGCACTTAAAGGAGCACTCTATAAATCACAATAGACATTAAGAATTTATTCTGAACAATTCTGGTGATCTTCTTCTTCTTCTTTCGGCTTTTCCCGGTTAGGGGTCGCCACAGCGGATCACCTTGTCCGCACATTGAATGGCAGTGGAGTTTTACGGTGTCGAGTTGCCAGCCCGGCGCCCAACCTTCCACAGAAGGCACACTCACACGCACACCTAGGGCCAATTTAGAGTGTTCAATCCACCTGCAGCATGTCTTTGGGATGTGGGAAACCGAGCACCCGGAGGAAACCCACGCGACCACAGGGAGGACATGCAGACTCCGCACAGAAGGCACCCCAGCCGAGGATCGAACCGGAGAACCTCTTGCTGTGAGGCGGCAATGCTAACCACTGCACCACCGTGGCCGCCCCTAACAATTCTGGTGATCTAAGATGGTAAAATAAGAAAATTTGAAAAAACAGCCGCAAAGGTACCAATGTAAACCAATAAGTCAATCCAACGTACCACAAGACCAAGAATAAGTCGGAGTTCTTGTAAAATCTACTTTAATATAGGCACAAACACATGAACGCACACATTCAAAAAACATCGTTTTCATTTAAATAACTTCATCAGATGTGGGTCAGAGAACAAAATAATGGCTTTTATAATCCTCAGGAAATCCAACTTGGTAGAAGCCCGTCTTCAGTGGAGGCCTGTACAGAACGGTAACACTTGACAAACTTTATTGCAGAAAAAGACTAAGCTCTTTCAACCTGTAGCTCCCAGGGCTTCATCAGAGTAAAGACAGTAAAATAGTTATAAGAGTTATATGCTTATCAGAAAGTGGGGCATGATGGAATGAAATATTGTTTGTACAGCAGTACTTTGCAAGGATTTTGGCCAGAAGGAGGAAGCAGTTATATTGCCCACCTGCTCCTGCATACAAAAAGCTGCTAGACTATCTCAAACAGAAGATGTATAACTTTTAAGACGGTAGTTAAGTAATCATGTTTAATGTCATGGAGAGAAGCTTCCTCTTCACGTTATGGTTAGGTTCATAGGTTGGTACTAGGCTATCTGCCTGAAGGCATTTATAAGCCTACCAGAATGTGTTGGCTTTCGCCGCCCCCTTAGATTAGTTCCCTGTGCCTCTGTCCAGCAGAGCCACTGGAGTGATCCCCTAGGTAAACTTTCTGTTTCCCATCCACTCGTCAAGGTTTCTTTTGAAGAGTGTTAGCGAGGAGCTCTGCCTAATATAGATTGGGATCTTGTTCCAAAGCATGGGAAGTCTCTGGGACATGAATCTATCCCTCCAGCATGTCCTATTTATTGCTGTGGTGAGGTTTAGATCCCTAGAGCATGTGGCTCGAGGGGATAAGGTTTTCTTTAGGTGGAGCATGTCCATCAATTCTGGGTTGGACATGGCCTTGTATGTCAGGTAGAGATCACCTCTGAGTAGGCGGTATGCAACCGAGTACAACTTGTGTTTCTTCAGTTGAGCTGCATAGGGCATCTGTTTGAGGCCAGTGATCCTCTTGGTGAGGTACTTCTGTGGTCTTTCCAGCTGTTGCAGGTGTCTTGTAAGGTACATCCCAAAAGGGGCATTGTACTCTATGATGGGTCTGATGAGTGATGAGTAGAGGGGCACAATGACCTCTTTTGATCTGGATGCAAACCCTTTTATGATTAGGTGGGCCATGTAGAAGGATTTTCTAACCACTTTGGCAATGTGATTATCAAAGGTGAGATTACTATCCCCAGATCCCTTATTACTTCTTCCGTATTTAAGGGGCTACCACCTATGTGGTAGTTTGTGGGTACTTTGTTTTTTCCAAAGGGGATGACTATGCACTTTTTGGCATTTAGCTTGAGGCCATGATTTTGACACCAGATATCCGTCTCAGTGAGACCCTTTTGGAGGATGTCTGTGTCAGTGAGAGAGTCAATTATAGCCCCTAGTTTGCAGTTGTCTGCGAACTTGGTCGGCCATAGTCCTCCTGTGCTTGCCTGTACCTCTGAGAAGTATATGCAGAACAGGAGAGGTCCTAGGACTGAGTCCTGGGGAACGCCACTTGTGACCGGTTTAGAGTCGGACCTAGCTCCCGCAACTCTCACCATGTGGGTTCTGTCCGTGAGCCAGCTGGCAACCCATCTTGTGACGTAGGGGTTTATTTATTTATTTATTTAACATTTGTTGACCGGGAAAGTCCGACTAGGTTCCACAGATTCTGTTTTCAGCGGAGGCCCGGAGAGAAACACTCCAGAAGCATGTCTTTAGAATGTGGGAGGAAACCAGAGTACCCGGAGGAAACCCATGCGAACGCAGGGAGAACATGCAAACTCCACACAGAAGGCACCCCAGCCGAGAATCGAACCGAAGAACCTCTTGCTGTGAGGCAACAGCATTAACCGCTGCACCACTGCGCCGCCCGCAGGCTGGTAAACTTATCTATAATACCAGAATGGGGAATGGTGTTGAAGGCCTTAGCGAGGTCTAGGCAGGCTGTGTGTACCATCTTTCCCTTGTCTATAGCCTTGGTAACTGTCTCAAAGAAGTCCACCAGGTTAAGGAGGCATGATCTACCCTTAACAAAGCCAAACTGGGTAGGGTCCAGTGTTTGGAGGTTCCCAATGTTTCTGTTAATGAGTTCCATGATGATGCGCTCCATACTCTTGCAGCTTGTCAGGCTTATAGGACGATAGTTCCCGGGGTCTGTTGTGGCTTTGCGCCTTTTGGGGATGAGAAGGGGGTGAAGTTTGCGCTGAATCTGTCTGCCAGGATGTTGGCGATATCGGTCGGTTTAGTGTATTTTGTGCCATTCTGCACTAACTCCGAGCAGATCTGAGCATTGCCACTTAGATTCTTGACTTAGCTAAAGAATGCATTGTGGTTATCTTTGGAGTCCTTGGCAATTTTTCTTTCAAAGCTCACCTTGGATGATTTTATGAGGGATCTTAGTTTCTTGCTGATACTGATCAGGGATGTCTTCCCTTGAGATTTTACTCTTTTCTGTACTAGTTTCCTCCTTCTATTATGTAGCTTGTTTATGGCAGGAGTCCATCAGACTGGTTTCCTTTTCTTGGAGGAGTGAGTCTTGGTTTTGCTTGGGATGGCACGATCCATGCATTCTTGTAGCTGCCCATAGAATGCATTAGTAAATGATTTTGCAGCTTGGACAGTGTTATCCTTCAGCATGGGGGCTTTGAAACTTTCCACCTCGGTCTTAAGTAACGGGAAGTTTGCTTTTGAAAAGTTTTTCATGGTGGTTTTCTTGTCCGGGGGTGGGGGCGGAATATGGATATCCAAAGTGATTTGTTTATGGTCAGATCTAACCAGTGAGGGGTTGACCTCTGGTGTGGAACACCGGTCGCTCATGTTGGTGATGACCAGGTCCAATATGTTGTCACCTCTGGTGGGAGTGTTGACCAGTTGAACCAGGGCGTTTGAGTTTATAAATTCTAGGAAATGTTGGGCAAGGGAATTAGTACTTGAGTAGTTCTCCCAGTTAATGTTTGGGTAATTGAAATCACCCAATATTAGCGTGTTTGGTAGGACCTTTATGTTTCCCAGTGTTTCCAGAAATGTGGAATGGGGGTCCTGGGACATGGTGGGTGATCTGTAGCAAGCTACAATTTGAATTGCAGTTTTGCCCATTGTTAGTTGCACTTGGATGATCTTTGAAGCATTGTGGTGTGTCACTAACCTGGAGGTGTGGGTATCCTTGATGAATATGGATACGCCCCCCACCTTTTGTATTTCGGTTTGGGTTCTGTGGCCGAAATGTATGCTATGAGTTGTAGCCTGGTAGTGCTTGGGTGCTCTCTGGAGCCTTAAACTAGGTTTCTGTTACTGCACATATATCTATTATCTCCATGCTGAGGAGTGCCTCGAGTGCGTGCATTTTGAGGTTTAGACTTCTGGCACTTAGCAGCATTACCCTCAGTTTTTTGTTACTTGTGCTATTTACGGCAGTGGGTTTGTCTTTTGAGCTTTGCCTAAAAAAGGGTATTTGGGCTTCTCTTGCACTTGTTGAAGGCTGCAGCATAAATCCTCTACAATTTATTTTAAGATGTGCAAGGGGTACCAGGCAGTACTTAGAGTTATGTGAACTGAAAAACAATCTTTATGTAAATAGCTGAGCTAAAGTCTTACAAACACTTGATGCAGCATGAAGATTTAAAAGAAAAGGCATAGCAGGGGGAACTAGAGCTAGCATTTGTTCATTATCACTACATATATCCAACTCAGTGTCAAGGTCAACTGGATGCTGTTTTGGCAAACAACAGGTATAACACAGGAATAATTACAGTGACTGCTAAACTCACAGGATCATGGGATCATAGGGATTACTAGGTTATTGGCCCTAGCAGGCTTTTTTAACCCTAGTCATGCCTCCCAAAAATATTAGACAGGTTTCGGTCCCATGAGTTATTGGGCAGGTATATATAACTTAGGAATGAGTGGCTGAACATTTACATGGTACCTCTCTCTCCATCTAACAAATACATACGGGCCATACCAGGGACAAATTTATGATTTTCCATTCACTGATCCAAGATGCACTTGAACAGTTGCAGGAAGGAAATCTGCTTCATGTGGATGAGAAGTTTTTTCCATAGAAAGAACAGTCTTTGAGTCACATACCTGTGCATCCAGCATGTATTATTTTTGTTGCAAATTTTATTTATTTTATTTTTATTTATTTACATTTGTTTACTGGGAAACTCTGACTGGACACAGGTCCTTTTTCAGCAGAGGCCCGGGGAGAAAAGCTCCACAAAAAGATACATTAAGTACATAGTTACTGGTAAAAAATTAATAAAATTGATTTAAATGCAAATAAACAACGCCAGCATAACCACAAACATAAAATATAAGTAACATAGTTACATGAGGACAGTGGATATACAATGCAGTATACATTCAAATATGCATAGGAGTAAACATCATATATGGATAGAATCATTGGTTACATCTGTGATGGTATATATTGAACATTAGTAACACAGTAGCAGTAACAGCAGTGATGTAGTTATGAAGCTAATAGGACATAACAGTTTATAGCTGTACACTGAACCAGGTATAGAGCTGTGATTGGAGAAATGGTGGAGTAAGCAGGTGCAGCGATTGGGAGGAGATACTAGGGAAGAATAGAGGAGTAAGACAGGAATACAGAGTAAGTAGTTAAGATGGAATAGAAGGTGGATCGATGGCTTAGTTGATTGAAATGAAGTGAGGTTGTTACGGGGGTTTAGAAAAGAAAAGGAATTCCGGCTCCTGCAGTTGAAAGATTGAGATGAACCATGGGAGGGGGACTGGCAGAGAAAGAGGGTCAAGTCTCTAGTCTGGCTTGGAGCAAGGGCATAACCAGTGATTTTTAGGTGAGTTTTTAGTGCAACTTTGAAGTGAGTGCATGATTGTATAGTGGTTAATGAGGAGGGAGAGTGTTCCATAATTGGATATAATACAAGAAAAGAGTGCTTCCCCAGCTGAGTTCTTGGCTTTGGTTACTTGGAGTTGATTTTTGCAAATGAGGTTTAGATCCCTGGATCGGGTGTTTCTGATGTCATTTGTTTGAGGGATGTTCAGTCACTCTTGAGAGAAGTCCAAATGTAACCCTAACAAAAGCCTTTAATTAAGAGACCTAAAATGCAGGCTAAAATTCACAGAGATGTACTACACTTCGATGCATTTCTTTCTCAACAAGGCATCACAGACTGCTGACAGAGAAAGGCAATGAATATCCAAACTGAAACATTCAGTACTTTTAAGCAACTGTACTTTAGGGTATGTAAATGAGCCACACAGCAAGTATGCAGGTGGAGTTAGCCCTGCAGTGTAACTATGCGAGTAGTCAAAGCCATGCAGTGAAATTTATACACAAAATCACAAGAAAGAATACATACAGCATCTGCACTCTGCATAAGAGTGATCTCACAAAAGCAGAACAAAATGAACTCAGACTGATATAACTCAATATAAAACATTGCTTACAGCAACCAGACTGTGCATCTTGCTGCATGTATTGACAGACTGGTGTCAAGCAGCAGGTATAACTTAGCAACCACTCATAACCTGCAGCCATTGGATCTACATATGAGTACACCTGTCGGATTCACCAAAGGAAAGGAAGAGTACAGAGACGTATGAAAGGTGAACAGAAAGAAGAGTCACACAAAAGGACAGCATATAGGAATGTGCAGGATGGGAGGGGAAGATAGTAGCCCTCACCCCCTTTTTTTATTTTGAGCAAAGGGAAGAGGAAGAAATGGAAAGGAAACTAGAGTAGGAAAGTGGAACAGACAGACACTGATAGAAATATACAACAGTGGCAGCCACTCTGGGAGACAGGAGATGCCAGTTGATCAGTAGTGCAGTACCAGAATTCATTTCTGTACCAGCATTTGTAAATGCAGATAAAGAATTTCAATACTGTTTTTGTGGTCAGGACTGCAGTACTAAAGCCTTTTGATGCTTTGTGCATGGTATAAGCTGTAGCAAGCCAGTTGCTATAAAAGTAGGTTTGGTACAGTTTTCAAATCAGAAGCAGTGCTTTCTTTTTGAGAGGCACTAAACTGAAGAATGGCACTGGGCACTACATGAGCCAGTAACAGCTCTGATGAAAATGGGAAGACATGGAATGTACACAGACAAATAGAGTGTAGACAAATGATGACACTGAGGCTTGGAAAATGCACAGAGTATGAAGAATGACACAAGGTGAAGGAAGCACACATGGGGAGGATACAGATGAAAATGAGTTGATGATGTGTCATTAACTTAGAGGCACATTATAGAGATCCATCCTGATTTGACAGATCAGAGTGACTAGTACTGTGGGACACACCCTTCACTTGTGGCCAAAAGGCAGGGATCAGCAAGATGATTTTAAATCTGTTATCCAATTCAAACAGCTCTCAGTACAGGCCACATACCTGTCCTTTGCTCTCTCCAGGGCAGAATCCAGCACCTGCTCCAGCTGCAACTGGGCCACCTCAGGCAATGCAAGTGGTCTACCTGCCAGAGAGGGGCGGATACCATCAAAGACACTCTCAATCTCACCACCTCCATGCCCCTCAGCCACAACCTCAGTACAGGTGAGATACAGTGGAGGAGCCTGCAGAACAAATCTCTTATACAGAGTTGCAGTGAGGAGACAAAATGGTAAGGGAGCTCTTGTGAGGGGAACTAATGATGTGGCCAGACTTAAGACTTTCAGCCTCCTGCAGAATGTGACAGAATTAACATTCTGCTCTGCTCATATTGAAAGAGAAAGTGCATATCAGAGAACTGGTGCAATTCTAAGATGATATGCTACAACAACAGATATAATCCAGTAACGATTTTCCATTAGTTGAGTGACAAGCAGCAGGTAACTGTGTGTCCCGTGCGTACATGCTAAGATACATAAAGTAAATATGTCAAAGGTATATATGGAGACACATGAGATAGTTTGTGGTCACTGTAACATGGTGTAGTGTAAACCCACCCTAGAATAGGGCCATCTAGAACTCCACAGCAAATGTACTTGGCAAACCACATGCAGTGCCACCACAAACACCTGACATGGAAGATCCACACAGTAGCAGATCTAATCCCTATGGTGACCTTGACAACTACAAAAGTTTCCAACCATAAAATAGAAAAACATAAAGGAAAAAAATTGCTTTAGCATTTGGGGTGTTCCTGCTTGCCTTCTGCTTCCTGTACACGAAGTTTATCAGGGTTCCTGTGCAGCAGGTCATTACAGCACTGATCTTCCAGCCTGGTGATATCTGTGGCCAAGAACAACTCATATAGGCATCCACTTTTTAAAAGTATCAATGGTAGGAGCCCAGAAGACACTTGATTGGCCATGAAAGATGTAATGCGTTATCTTGCTCACTTTCACTCTGCAGCTGGCATTAACAGAAACTGACATTCTTCCAAATTTCCTATGAAAGTGATGCCACTTTCACGAGAAACAATATGACATCCTGTGAATTATGCCTACTACCTGACTGCATTCTGCAGCTTGACTACTCATGAATAAGTGTAATACACATATCCACACAGCTCTTCCGCACGAGTTCATGGTCATGAGTTGTAAGGGATGAGCAGAGGAATAGGCTGTGGCCTGACACCAGAGATGCATCACAGCAAAATATAAAGATTCATAAACGTGCATGCCTCCTGACCTAATCTGCATATATGTTATGCAAACAGGTATAAACTTGCATAGTCTTGGAGGTAAATCACCATTTCCTAAGCTAAGCCACATAGATTTGTGAAGCTATACTGCATTTTTGTGCAGCACTCTTACTAGGAATCCCAGCATTATTTGGATTTATAAGCAATTTGATGTGGCATGTGGGACCCTTACAGAGTGTAGTAGGCTGTCCTTGTATACGCCTGTCACCGTTATAGTACTCTTAATACCTATCTACTATACACATTAGCCCATCATGGTTGGTACAGCATTCATATGCCTATACGGAGGTTCCCCACACAATTTCCAGCACAGATCAGTGGCTGCCACCAAAGTGTTCCCAGCTGCTGGCAGCATGGATGTTTTCCATACTCTATAAATGTCGGGTGACACATATATCTGCTGCATGTCGCTACAGCTGTTCTATGGCTTACCCCACAGCAATATCCTTGTTTATAGTATAGCCTATGTAGGTACCACTTTGTCTGTAGCTATCAATCTACCTATCTCCATAATATACAAACTATAGTCTATGTGCTCAGAGGTTTTTGCATGTCTGCAGGATGTGGTGGATGGCTAATACTAGACAATTTTAGACCTGCCGAAAATGATGTCCTGCCAGAAGCACTCAAGACAGAAGAATGGCATTGGAATGTGACCAGGTGTGGCAGTTGTCCATGACGTAAATGCAGTATCAGGCATGTAATTATACTTTACAGCAGTGCTGCAATGGGGTTAACAGAATGCTACACCATGCTAAGGCAAAGGCAAGTTTCACAGTAGCTGACAGATCAGCCTTAGGATGGAGGGGGTACCCAAGAGGCTGACAGAAAGAAAGGAGGCTATGAACTCTCTGCAAGGGAGCACCAGTTCTGAAATCATTCCAGGAGCAGTAAACACTGATTTTTTGATGTCAAGATGGACCCACTCCCTGCATGTCGTGATGGATGATGCTGTGCAAAGTTAGTGCCTTTCACACAAGAGTTGTGTACAGTTGCATTGCAGACAGACACAGTATATAATCTTAGGATCATAGGAAATACAAGGTAACTGAGTCCTGCAACGATTCATACCTTGCCAGTACCCAAGCTTAGATCAAGCTCCCCTCTCTCAAATAGGACTAGGCCAGTTGTGCCTGAGAAAAATTGTGAAGACCCACCTAATAATCCAGGTCCTGTTTGAAGGATGATAGTGTATCACACTGCTTAATTTGAATGGGAGTCTGTTCCTGAGGTGGGGGAGGCACTTCAGCATTGCAAGACAAACCTAGTTCTCTACCAAGTTTTATTTATCTGCTGGTGATGATTTAGATCCCTGGTTCTGTTATTGGTGGGACTATTTGATTTGGGGAAATGCAAGAGATCCAGAACCACTAGGTCTCTAATGGCAAAGAAAGCCAGATGCCAGCTTCTAAATCCTTAGGGCACATTCCAGATGCTCCAGCCACTGTCCAGCTAAAGGACAACAGTATAAAATCAGTGAATAGGACACCAAAAACTTCAGAACTTTCTTGCCTCAGAAGGAGGAGGCTAGAGCCCCACCAAATAGGAACTGTAATAAAAAAATCCCATATCCTGACATTAAAAATAACAAAAAAAGAGATACATGAAGTGAGGGACGGTGTGGCTACTGCAACAGATTTTCTTTTTTTTTTGATTAAATTGACATTTTTTTTCTTAATGTAATAAAATTTTCTTTTGCAAAAGCTGTTTTGACTAAATTCACATTTTTTTCTCATTGTCATGGGAAAAATAAACTAAAAGCAGCAGTGGTATATTTAATTAAGTAGTATTTCAACATGAACACGTTTACGCATATATGTGTGGTACGAGACATAGTTGTCTTTCAACATGCTTTCACAGGGTGAAAAGGTACAGGCAAGATGTGTATATCTCAAAAAACATGTAAATGTTAACTACATGCAAAATATATAAAAAGCTTCACTAATTTCTAAGTGGAGTAAAAGCAGTCAAAGTTTGGCATAATACAAACAAACAAAAGGCTACAAAAGTTGACACAGTTTCAGATTCTAGCCAAATTTAAACAAATCAGTAATAACTAAAAAAAGGTTGCAAAAACAAAGATTCTAGATTCAACGGCAGCTAACTAATAATTGTTAATTTCACATAGGGACCTAGGTGCCTTGCAGTGCATACTAAGTTCAAGTAAAAGTACTTATATTGTGTCAAAAAACACAAATAACTTGTCATGCTTATTTCACAGTTTATAAAAAAATACATTAATTCTGCAAAAAAAATCAACATTAGTAAAATTATGGGTAGACAAATGAAAACCTTTATTCATGTAAAGGGTGTTAGCTAACAAAAATTAATTGTAACTGTATACAGATTACTTTATACATACACCTATGACTGGATTTTTATAAAAATGCTATTTTTTCTAAAATTGCAGGAAACTAGATCAGATTACATTTTAAAACATGTTATATTTATTTTTTCCTGCACAAATCCAGTAATGCATTATTAGTAAATTTAAAATAGTTTTACAACTATAAATCAAAAAAGACTAATTAATCAGTTAATTAATTAGCTAATAGCAAAAAGTTAACATAGTTACAAAATATTAAAAGGTAATAAAAATACATTACAAAATCATGACACAAAAGTAGCTGGAGACTTGCAAAATTAAAAGTGACGTATCATTCAGGATTAAATGACATAAATGACATTTTGGTGTCTTTGCATTAAGGAAAATGATTACTTAGGAACTGTGAGATACTTTTAGTGTGGTTTTATTTTATAGTGAGTCTGACCTAGGGACTAATTTATTTATTAAAACAGATTCTTATCTTAAAGATAACAGTATCACTGATGAGTCTGGCAGTTGCTACAGAGGGTTAAAGCTGTGAGTTGTAGTTCTTCTGGTACAGGGCTCGAGTCCCTCAGTCCTCACGTGCATATTGTGTGACTTTAAGCAAGTCACTTGACCCTAAAAAGGAAACGTGTCAACTGAGCTTACCTGGTTAACGAGTGCATATCATTACAGGGGAAAAACAAGATTTTGTTACAATTCTATCAATAAAAAATACAGTTACTTTAAAGCTTGGTATGATATGGTTACATTTAACAAACCGTTTTCAAAACATGCACAGCATGTCTATCTGATTTTCACAATATGCACAGTATGTACATATGATTTTCACAGTATGCACAGCATACATATATAATGGAAGAGATTTTTCAGTATAGCATCACTACTAACACTATTTAGGCATAAGCTTAAAATGTAAAGTGACAGGCTCACTGAGACATGTTGGTTAACATGAGTTCTATTGCTACCTGAATAAAAGTAGTAAATGTGACTTAACGGAATTGATGACAGGTTTCAAGAATATGAGTTATTTAGTGAATAAAAATATACTAACAGTGTATTTCACTGAAACAACAGTTCCAAAAGACACACTTGTGAATTCATGAAAGGGCCTAGTGCATGCCATATGGCTTAAACTAAAAAGGCCCTGCTCCCATGACACTATATTTTGCAATTCAAAGACATGTTAGCTGTGATAAGGGAAGACCTCATTACTGGCTAGTTCACATGTCTCTGAATCTCAGTTACTACTACAACATGCAGATCATTGCTGATCTGCATATCACAATAAGAAAATTAAACTCATGTAGGCATTGGCATCCCCCCAGTCACTCTCCCACACAACCAACATGTTCAAGCAAACGTGTGCGCACACATAAAACCACAGTCTCTGTATCTGTCCTTGATGTGGCTCTCCTCCCTCTAACCCGATCCATATAATAGCTTATGCCATTATGGTATAAGTGTAGTTTTCCTGGTGGCTAGTGTTTCCACCAGTCCTTGATCCCCGTACTGTTGTAAGCACCATTATGGCATTTGGTTTAGACTAACCCCTGATGTCAAGTGTTTCCCCCATTATCAAGTTCCTGTACTACTGTGTGTCCTGTTATGGCACTCAGTTTAGACTAATCCCTGGTGATTAGTGCTTCTCCCTATCCCCGATCCCCATACTGCTGTACATGCTGTTATGGCACTCTGTTTAGAGGAATCCCTGGTGTCTTCTGGCTCCCTGTACTGCTATTGTGTCAGGCAGAAGAACATGGCTGTTCACTAATGCAATTTGGTTAGGCTGGTTGTGCTGATCTATCTATGTGGTTGAGTGATTTCTTGACTCACACAGCCGAAAGCTGTCTTCCTGGAGGTGACTCCAGAGGGAGAGAGCACATGACTAATTACCATACGCCTCTCACTCAGACAGCCTCATTAACATTCAGCACGGCTGTGAAGCCAGTGTTAAGTGGTGCTGCGTGTCTTCATGTTAGAGCACTGTGCAGCACCATGTAAGGACCTCTGTTGAGTATAAAAAGTTTATTCTTTATGAATGCCCACCATAACTTTAATACGTCAGGTCAAGCAAAAATAATGTAAATCGTAAATTACTGTTTGTGTAAGTGCAATAAAACCTGTAAAAAAAGAAAAAAAATTATAAACAGAATAAATGCAAATGACTGTTGTATACAGTAAAATTCATAAAGGGTAAACCTGACCTTTTTGACATGAAGTAAGACTGGTATTTCTAAAGATACCACAGGTAAATAAAACACATATTGATTCCCAGTAAAAAGGAAAATGTATAGGTTCATAGGTAAGTACTAGGCTATCTGCCCAAGGGCATTTATAAGCCTAGCCAGAATGTGTTGGCTTTTGCCACCCCCTTAGATTAGTTCCCTGTGCCTCTGTCCAGCAGAGCCATTAGTTCCCTGGGCCACTGTCCAGCAGAGCCACTGCAGTGATCCCCGGGGTAAATTTTCTGTTTCCCATCCACCCGTCAAGGTATCTCTTGAAGAGTGTTAGGGAGGGGCTCTGCCTGATGTATATTGGAATCCTGTTCCAAAGCATGGGGAGTCTCTGGAATAGGAATCTATCCCTCCAGCATGTCCTATTTATCGTTGTGGTGAGGTTTATATCTCTAGAGCAGGTTCATAGGTTCATACTAGGCTATCTGCCCTGGGGCATTTATAAACCTAGCCCGATTGTGTTTGGCTTACGCCACCCCTTGATTTGAGTATACTGTGCCCTTTTTAAAGTTTAGTTTACTGTGCCTCTGTCTAATAGTGACACAGAAGTAATCCCCGGGACAAACCTACGATCCCCCATCCACTCAGCAAGATTCTTCTTGAAGAGAGTCATTGAGGTGCTCTGCCTAACATGAATTGGAATTCTATTCCAGAGCAAAGGGAGCCTCTGGGTTATGAATCTGTCCCTTCAGCATGTTCTATTTTTTTCGGTGCTGAGGTTCAAGTCCCTCGAGTGCGTGGCTCTAAGGGATTTAGATTTACTGAGGAGGAGCATGTCTATTAATTCTGGGTTGGACATAGCTTTATATGTCAGGCATAGATCGCCTCAAAGTAGGCGGTATGCAACTGAGTAGAGCTGGAGTTTTTTTAACCAAGCAGCATATGGCATCTGTTTGAGTCCCTTGATCCTCCTGGTGAGGTACTTTTGGGGTCTTTCTAATTGCTGCAGGTGTCGGGTAAGGTACATCCCAAAGGGGGCATTGTATTCTATGATGGGCCTGATGAGGGATGAATAAAGGGGCACGATTACTTCTCTTGATCTAGATGTGAATCCTTTCATGATGAGGTGGGCTATGTAGAAGGCCTTTCTAACCACTTTGGCAATGTGGTTGTCAAAGGAGAGATTATTATCAACTTGGGTCCCCAGATCCCTAATTACTTTCTCTGTACTTAATGGGTTACCACCTATGTGGTAATTTGTGGGCACATTGTTTTTGCCAAAGGGTATGACTATACACTTTTTGGCATTTAGCTTTAGACCATGGCTCTGGCACCAGTTATCCGTCTCTGCGAGACCTTTTTGAAGAATGTTTGTGTCAGCTGGAGAGTCGATTATGGCACCCAGTTTGCAGTCATCTGCGAACTTGGTGAGCCATAGTCCTCCCAAGTTGGCCTGTTCCTCAGAAAAGTAAATACCGAACAAGAGAGGTCCCAGGACAGAACCTTGTGGGATGCCACTTGTGACCGGTTTCGAGTCTGACATGGCTCCAGCAACTCTGACTCTGTGGGTTCTGTCTTTGAGCCAGTTTGCGACCCATCTTGTGACATAGGGGTTTATATTTACGCTGGATAGCTTATCTATGATGCACGAGTGGGGTATTGTGTCAAATGACTTTGCGAGGTCCAAACAGGCTGTGTGGACTACCTTCCCTTCATCTATGGCCTTGGTGACTGTTTCGAAGAAGTTGACCAAGTTCAAAAGGCAGGATCTGCCCTTGACGAAGCCAAATTGGGTAGGATCTAGTGTCTGTAGGTCCCCAATGTCTTTGTTTATGAGTTCCATGATGATCCTCTCCATAGCCTTGCAGACTAGGCTAGTCAGGCTTATGGGGCGATAGTTTCCAGGGTCCGCAGAGGCGCCACCTTTGTGGAGTGGGACCACTGTTGCTGTACTCCATTCTTTGGGCACATATCCTGTAGTGAGGCTGAGATTGTACAGCAGTTTTGCTTGAGGGATTAGTTCTTCTTGGAGTTCATGTAGGACGCAACCCGGGACACCATCTGGTCCCATGGAAGCAGTGTTTTTTGCTTTGGAGAGGGCGGCCTTCACCTGAGCATCAGAGATGTTTGGGAGGCTGCACTCTGCCAGGATAGATACTTGCTCTTTTGGGAGGGGGGGAGGGAGTTTGCACTGAACCTGTCTGCCAGGATATTGGCGATGTCTGTGGGTTCAGTGTATTTTTTGTCGTTTAGAATCAACTCAGAACAAGTCTGGAAGTTGCATCCCAGGTTCCTAACATAACTGAAAAAAGCCTTATGATTGTCTTTAGTGTCCTGTGCAATTTTTCTCTCGAAGCTGGCCTTGGAGGATTTTATGAGGGATCGTAATTTTTTGCTAGCACTGATCAGAGATGCCTTCCCTTTTAGGGATTTTGCTCTATCATGTAGTAGCTTCCTCCTTCTGTTGTACAGTTTATTTATGGCTGGGGTCCACCAGACTGGACGCCTTCCTATGGATGATTGGGTCTTGATTTTGTTTGGGATAGCATGATCCATGCATTCCTGGAGATGTCTGTAGAATGCGTTTATATAGGATTCTGCAGTTTGGGCCATAGTTTCCACTGGCCCTGGGGCCTTGAAGGATTCCACTTCGGTTTTGAGAAGTGTGAAGTTCGCTTTCGAGAAGTTTTTCACTGTGGTTTTCTGGGCTGGGGGTGGGGTCGGGATGTGGATATCCAGTGGAATTAATTTATGGTCTGATCTTACCAATGAGGGATATACTTCTGGTATGGAGCATAGAGTCCCCATGTTGGTAATGATCAGGTCTAGTATGTCTTCCCCTCTTGTGGGAGTGGTGACTAGTTGTTCCATAGCATTTGAGTTTATAAATTCCAGGAACCTTTGGGCTAAGGTGCTGGGGCTTGAGTAATGCTCCCAGTCTATGTTTGGGTAGTTGAAGTCGCCCAATATAATGGTGTTCGGAGAGATCTTCATGTTCTCCAATGTTTTCAGGAAAGCCGAGTGGGATTCCTGACTTTGAGAGGGTGGTCTGTAGGATGCTATAAACTGAAAAGCAGTCTTGCCCACTGTCAGTTGCACATGGATGGTCTCCGATACTTCGTGCAATGCCACTAACCTGGAGGTGTGGATATCCTTGATAAATATGGAAACTCCCCCTCCTTTTGTGGTTCGGTCCGGGTTTTGGGGCCAAAAAGCATGATATGAGGTATAACCTGGTAGTGCTGGGGTGCTATCTGGAGCCTTGAACCAGGTTGCTGTCACTGCACAGATATCGATGTTCTCCATACTGAGGAGAGCTTCGAATGCATGCATCTTGAGGTTAAGACTTCTGGTGTTTAACAGCATTACCCTTAGTTTCTTGTTCCTTGTGCTGTCTATGGAGGTGGGTTTGACTTTTGAGCCTTGCCTAAAAAAGGCACTATGGGGGTGGCAAGAGCCTTTGCCAATATCCAAAAGCCCAGGAGTGACAGGTGCAAGCCGTCCCTAGCGAAGCAACGTGGCTTGTCGAGCATGTCATCCCAGGCTGACAGACACCGGATCCCCTTTGAATGACACCAAAATTTTAGCCAATTGTTAAAATCGATCATTTTGTCTTTATACTGTGGCATCATTCTAGGTGAGAGTAAGATGCTGCTCAAGGTCAGGGTCATACCGGCCTGGGCTACATGATCAGAGAGCTCCTCTATGTCTATTTTCATGTAGTCGAGGGGGATACGTCTCAGGTCATTCACGCCAGCATGTACAATGACTGAGTCATATTTGTATTTGCTTTGGAGTGACCTGAGTGCTTGCATTATGTGGCGGATCCTAGCGCCCGACAGGCAGCTCACTGTGACCTTCTCTTTATTCAGCCTGGTGAGCGAGACGTCAGTGTGTCTGACAATAGAGTCACCTATTACAAGAGTATCAGGTGTGTTATTCAGCCTTAAGGGCTGTGACTGCTTGGCACACTGACTTTGTGTGCTATGTGTTGTACGTGTTTTGTTTTGGGGTAGCGTTTGCTTGGATGTCTGCGTTGGAGGTCTCTGTTGCTTAGGTAGATTTTTATTTCGAGCCTCCGAGTATGTTTTTGTGTTTTTATGTGTTTGGTTCGCTGTTGTGGTGGGACTATGTGATACTGGAATTGTGTTGTGTGAGGTTACCTTCTCCTCCTGACTGGTTACACCAGTTTTGAGATGAGAGAGCTCAGCCTCCAGTTTGGCTATATGGTTGCATCTCTCACATATATTTGAACCTGTTTGGAGGAGGAGAGGGTTGTCCATGTACATGAGACAGTTGTAACATTGCCTCAGAATTCCCAGATTCACCAGCTGGACTGGAGAGGAAACCATTGACTGACCTTTGGACATTCTAGAGTAATATAGGGAAATGAATTAAAATGGACCAATAGGGGACAAGGCAATCGTAAGGAGTATAAGAGTAAGTAGTGCTTATGGTTTATTAGTGCTAACTTGTAAGATTACTTATTTGGACCAGTGAGGGGCCTTAGAATGAGAATATGGTGTTTAATTTGAGAGATAGAGCAGTTCTAAGAGAAAAAGTGAAGAGCAGACTTTGTGTAGCCAGGAATAGTTTAAACCCAATTAGGTGGCGCTGCCCGATGTTGCGCTATGCGCAAAAGAGGGTTTTAAGAGAGGGAGATCAAGGAGTTTGGAATTGACCCAAAATGGCCAATAAAACTACAGTTTCAAGGCAGTAACCACTCCCACAGGGGCAGGCAGGCTGCTCAATGTTTATCACTGCCACTGATGAACACAGAGACATCCGGGATCTGTTTTTTTTTAAGGTGGAGCATGTCCATCAATTCTGGGTTGGACATGGCCTTGTATGTCAGGCAGAGATCACCTCTGAGTAAGCGGTATGCAACCGAGTACAGCTGGAGTTTCTTGAGTCGGGCTGCATAGGGTATCTGTTTGAGGCCAGTAGTCCTCTTCGTGAGGTACTTTTGTGGTCTTTCCGGCTGTTGCAGGTGTCTTGTAAGGTACATCACAAATGGGGCGTTGTATTCTGTGATGGGTCTAATGAGTGATGAGTAGAGAGGGACAATAACCTCTTTTGTTCTAGATGCAAACCCTTTTGTGATTAGGTGGGCCACATAGAAGGATTTTCTAACCACCTTGGCAATATGATTATCAAAGGAGAGATTACTATCTACTTGGGTCCCCAGATCCCTTATTACATTTTCTGTATTTACGGGACTACCACTGGCTAGACAGAGGGACAGAGCTGGGAAAGATGTGCAGCAAGTAAGGGTGATAAAGGATAGCGAGGGAAAGGTACTCACAAGAGAGGAGAGTGTGTTGAGTAGATGGAAAGAGCATTTTGAGAGGCTGATGAATGAAGAGAATGAGAGAGAGAGAAGGTTGGATGATGTGGGGATAGTGAATCAGTAAGTGAAACAGATTAGCAAGGAGGAAGTAAGGTCAGCTATGAAGAGGATGAAGAATGGAAAGGCTGTTGGCCCAGATGACATACCAATGGAAGCATGGAGATGCTTAGGAGAAATGACAGTGGAATTTTTAACTAGATTGTTTAATGAAATTTTGGAAAGTCAGAGGATGCCTGAGGAGTGGAGAAAAAGTGTTTTGGTACCTATCTTTAAGAATAAGGGTGATGTACAGAGCTGCAGTAACTACAGAGGGATAAAATTGATCAGTCACAGCTTGAAGTTATGGGAAAGAGTAGTAGAAGCTAGGTTAAGAAGGGAGGTGATGATTAGTGATCAGCAGTATGGTTTCATGCCAGGAAAGAGCATTACAGATGCAATGTTTGCTCTGAGAGTGTTATTGGAGAAATACAGAGAAGGTCAGAAGGAGCTGCATTGTGTCTTTGTATACTTGGAGAAAGCATATGACAGGGTGCCTAGAGAAGAATTGTGGTATTGTATGAGGAAGTCGGGAGTGGCAGAGAAGTATGTAAGAGTGGTACAGGATATGTACGAGGGTAGTGTGACAGTGGTGAGGACTGCAGTGGCAGTGACAGATCCGTTTAAGGTGGAGGTGGGATTACATCAAGGATCAGCTCTGATTCCTTTCTTATTTACAGTGTTGATGTACAGGTTGGCAGATGAGATCAGACAGGAGGCCCCGTGGACTATGATGTTTGCAGATGACATTGTGATCTGTAGTGAGAGTAGGAATCAGGTTGAGGAGACTCTGGAGAGGTGGAGATGTGCTCTAGAGAGCAGATGAAGGAAGGTCAGCAGGACTAAGACAGAATATATATATATATATATATATATATATATATATATATATATATATATATATAAGGGAGGGTAGAGGAATGGTGTGGATGCAGGGAGTAGAGATGGTAAAGGTGGACGAGTTTAAGTACTTGGGATCAACAGTTCAAAGTAATGGTGAATGTGGAAGCGAGGTGAAGAAGAGAGTACAGGCAGGGTGGAATGGGTGGAGAAGAATGTCAGGAGTGATTTGTGACAGATGGGTACCAGTAAGAGTGAAAGGGAAGGTCTACAAGAGGGTAGTGAGACCAACTATGTTATATGGGTTGGAGACGGTGGCACTGACAAAAAGGCAGGAGTCAGAGCTGGATGTGGCAGAGTTAAAGATGTTAAGATTTGCACTCAGTGTGACTAGGATGGATAGGATTAGGAATCAATATATTAGAGGGTCATGATGGACAGTTTGGAGACAAAGCAAGAGAGATGAGATTGCGTTGGTTTGGACATGTGCTGAGGAGGGATGATGGGTATATTGGGAAAAAGATGCTAAGGATGGAGCTGCCAGGTAATAGGAAGGCCTAAGATAAGGTTTATGGACGTGGTGAGAGAGGACATGCAGGCGGTTGGTGTGACAGAGCAAGATGCAGAGGATAGGAAGAAATGGAAAGAGATGATCCGCTGTGGCGACCCCTAACGGGAAAAGCCGAAAGATGATGATGAGGGGACTACCACCTATGTGGTAGTTCGCGGGTACTTTGTTTTTTCCAAAGGGGATGACTATGCACTTTTTGGCATTTAGCTTGAGGCCATGATTTTGACACCAGGTATCCATCTCAGTGAGACCCATCTGGAGGGTGTCTGTATCGGCCGGTGAATCAATTATGGCCCCTAGTTTGCAGTCATCTGCCAACTTGGGTCAGCCATAGTCCTCCTATGCTTGCCTGTACCTCTGAGAAGTATATACCGAACAGGAGGGGTCCTAGGACTGATCCCTGGGGGACGCTACTTGTAACTGGTTTAGAGTCGGATGTAGAGCCTGCAACTCTCACCATGTGGGTTCTATCCATGAGCCAGTTAGCAACCCATCTCGTGATGTAGGGGTTTATGTTCAAGCTGGTGAGCTTGTCTATAATACTAAAATGGGGAATGGTGTCGAAAGCCTTTGCAAGGTCTAGGTAGGCTGTGTGGACCTCCTTTCCCTCATCTAATGCCTTGGTAACCATCTCAAAGAAGTCCACCAGGTTTAGGAGGCATGATCTGCCCTTAACAAAGCCAAACTGGGTAGGTTCCAAGGTTTGGAGGTTCCCAATGTCTCTGTTAATGAGTTCCATGATGATGCGTTCCATAGCCTTGCAGACGAGGCTAGTCAGGCTTATAGGGTGATAATTCCCGGGGTCCGTTGTGGCTACACCTTTGTGGAGTGGGACAACTGTTGCTGTGCATCACTCTGTGGGTATGTAGCCTGTACAGAGGCTGAGTTTGAACAGTGTGTTTAGGTGAGGGGTTAGTTCATTTTGGAGCTCTTGTAAGACACAGCCTGGGACTCCATCCGGTCCCATTGAAGCTGTGTTTTTGTCTTTGGATAGGGCTGTTTTATAAAATACAAATGCTGCAATATCATTCTATATAGTAAAATATTTTTAAATACACCTTAGCAAGTTGTACATTTTCCTTATGCCAAGAAAGCAAAAAGCTCATTGTGGCATAAATACCCAATGTGTTTCCAGGTTGGAAAATATTTTTTAAAATGCTCTTAGCTGTAGCAGTCATCACTCTAATTTGCTATGCTTTATGTATGAGACCTCAGTAGTGACAATGGTACAAAACAGGAACTAATACTAATAATTATAAGGTGTGTGTGTGTGTGTGTGTGTGTGTGTGTGTGTGTGTATATATATATATATATATATATATATATATATATATATATATATATACACGTGTGTGTGTGTGTGTGTGTGTGTGTGTGTGTGTATATATATATATATATATATATATATATATATATATATATATATGTGTGTGTGTGTGTGTGCGTGTGTATAATGTATATATGTATATGTAAATGTATATGTATATATGTATAATAAAGTATTGTATGTATTGTAAATGCTGTTGATTTTGATGCGGCTCAAATGTAGAAATTCTGTAATTGGTATTTGCTACTCTGTATCTCTTTTATTTCTGTATTTTGGACATTGGTTCTTTACAAGCTAGGCCAAAAATATATAAGTGTTCTGTTGAAAGGCAAGTTAGGACAAAAAACATTCTTCCTTACTTCAAGATTGAGATAAGAGAAAATAGTTGAACTTTATGTATAACAGTTGTAGTACTAACAAAAGAAGCTGTCAAAAGAGTTTAATTACATAGACAACCACTGTACTTGTTACTTGCATATAACAAGTGTTGAGTAAAGAAAAAAAGTACTGCAAGTGAAATCATGAAAATCGTGTTCAGAGTTCTAAAATGTAACAGACTAAGTTGTAACTAAATGGTGATTGTAGGGTTTTGCTGTCAGCTTCATAAATATAAACTATGATTAATAAAATATTCCAAATTGTACCTCCTAAACAGGGCAATACTTAGTTTCATGTATTTAAGTTAGTCTTTGTAGTCCACAGGTTAGATTTGTCTTTGTGTAGTCTCATTAGCTGATGATCTATTCTGGACTTAATATGATATTGTCATGGCTTAATTTTATGTCTCAGTAAATTTAGTGTAGGAAGGACAAAATTATAAAGACTTACCATTGTCATGAAGGAAAGCAGTTAAAGCCAGCACTGAAATAACTGCTAATAGTCCACTCTTAATCCATTTAAGATTCTTAGCAGAGGCTATTGATGATCACATATTTTGGTAGTGTTAAAAAAACAAATATGGCATGCCTGCACATAAAGGAAGGCTTACATGTAAGCCCGCTTGTCCACAAGCTGATCAGGGGTGGAGCAGGAAGCTGATTTCAGCTACTTTGTCACAGCGTTGCTTGCTCTGTTTCATACTTTAGGCAGTGGCTCATAGGATGACAAGTATTGGACAGCATTGATGTCCTTCAGGAGGTGGAAACATCTGTCAGCGACCAGTCAGGTAGATCCTGCTGCTGTCAGTTTTGGGGAAACTATTTCTGAAGCATTTAATTTTTTTTTTTTTTTATGTGTTAGGAATAGCTCGGTTACTTTATTGTCAGCTCTGCGGGGGGTCTTTGATTCATTGGCTGTGCTCTCGTTCCATCATACCTCTCAACTGAGACTCAGAAGTTACAGAATGCTACCTCATAATTTGAACTAGTTCTCATAAAATTGTGGTTTTCTCTCAAGTAACTGACGACTGAAATAACTAATTTTACACATTTGAGTTTCAGACTTAGCTGCTCTGAAGTGTAGTGGTACTGAACACTGATTAAAGAAGGCAGTATCAATATTCAGATATACTTTCACATTCTTTGGTGTTTATTGAAGATATCTTACCTTTAGATATACAGTTATTTCGGTATTGTTATTTTATAAATTTAAGTTTGCTGAGCAACAAAGTTGTTTGCCACAATGTTGGAAAGGGTTCAGGTGAAAGTGACAGGTCTTAGGCAGTTTTAATTTTCCCCTAATAACAGACAAATGGTTGGTAAAAGGTGAAACATATGTACAATAACAATTAATGAAGTTATAAATAATAATAATAAATATGAAAAAGGCCACACATTTAGCTAAGAAAGACCCCCCCCTTTTCAATTCATGAAATTAACTAAGTCACAGTTTTCCTTTATGTCAGTGCCTAATAGTGTTTTTTGGTCCAGTACATCAATGTCTATTAAACAGGACAGAGTCACATGCTGGAATCCCCTAGCAGCATTGCACCCAGAATTTACATGGTGTTTTTTCATCTACTGGCCTGGCCTTTTTACTTTACTTCTTCTTCTTCTTCTCTTTCTTTGGCTTTTTCCGGTTAGGGAACTGTCCACCCATGATTCCACTCATGATTGGCAGTGGAGTTGGTGGTTACGGTGGTGTGTGGCGTAGCATTGTCACCCTGTCAGCAAGATGTTGTCCCGCTTATTTGATTCTCAGCTAGAGCTGTGGTGTGTGGGACGTGCCTTCATTGAAGCCTCAGCGTCAGGTTGAAGGGCTGGTGCGTCGCAAAAAAAAACAATCATTAGCGGTTTTAGCTGACCGAGCGTGTGGTGACCTTCTAACCGAAACAATGGAAAAGACAGATGCAATAAGTGCATGTTTACCTTTTAGATCTTCATGTTTTTTTTTTTTTTTTTTTCATTATTTTAGCTTTATTTAGCATTGATTTTTTCACGAGCAGCATTTTAATATTTTTACTATATTTAATAAGATAATAAATATAAAAGATATAAAACAAAACTACACTTTGGTTTTAATTAGGAATTTAATTTAGATTTTTTAAAGCTTATTTAGATTATTTATTAATGTATTTAATTTCAGCAACAAAGTAAGTTTTTTTTTTCCAGTTTTTTAGCCTAGAGATTAGTCAATTTTTCCTCTCAATTTTTTCAGGTCATCAATTTCATTTCACAGAGAAAGACAGATGACATCAGATAAGACAAGGATTTCAGGATTGCATTTCTGACAAGATTTTGACCAAATTTAGCAAAAAAAGAAGAAGATGGTTAGCAAGAAAAGATCTTTGCAACTTGCAGAGGAGCAGCACTACAAGGTCAAAGGGAGCTAAGAGAAGAAGGAAGGAAGGGCTAAGAAGGATACCCAGGAAAGAAGGTAACTACCCATACTAAGGTAAGTAATTATGGTAATCTAAGGTTGGAGCAAAACAGTGAGCAATGTTGAGCATAGCCTCTTCAATTCACTCTTCAAGATTCTTCCTGAGAGATGCCTTGGAGAATAATTGATGATGCCTTGGTCGTGAACTTTATCACACCACCACCATTGTCTAGTAGCCAAACTAGCAATCGCCCCCTTCCAGTCCCCTCAGACTGCTCCCTTTACTAACCCAGACAGGTGAGGAGACTCTCAGCCAAGCCCAAGCTTATTCAGTTTCAGCCAAACCTTATTAGCCCAAATCCAAGTTTTTGTCTCCCCATAAATGTATAATCCATTATGGTACCACCCAGATTACCACCACATACCATCCATAGAACGCAAACATCAATGAGAAAATCCATAGAGGGAACTATTCATACCATTATCAATTGATATTATAATTCATCTCATCAATCAATGCTGAAAATCCTGAAAAAGAAAGACCTTATAGCCACTGAGAAAAGTGTGAGCTCTGTCACTGTGGTTATAGTGGAATTTATGCTATGGAATGGACATTATCAAAGAAAGATGCCAGTCCACACTACCCCTACTTGCCCTATTTGTACAAAGGTAAGCCAAACCACATTAAATAATAGAACCTAGAGGCCTACATTACATGACCAGATATTTAGGAAAAGAAAGCAACGGGACAAACATAACAAAAGAACAACAATTTGCCTAATGACATTTGGTTGAATGTTTCATACCTTTCAGAGAATAAAAAAGAGAGTGAAGCTTCAATGAGAGAAGGAGTTGATGAAAATGTAATTTTGCTCATTTATGAAGGTGTTTTGGGCCCACATGTAATTTTGCTCATTTATGCTCCTCCTATAATAAAGGTCAACCATCAGTTCGATGCTGGGCTAAAACAGGTCATCTTGTCAAAGCCCTCCCTTTCTCCTTACCAAAAGAGAACTGGTGCCAAGAATTCAGAACACCAGTCAGAAACTCAGGGTGGCAAGTGTTCTCGCTCCCCAGTCAAACTAGACTGTTTGGCTGAGTTGCTTTCAATGTACCTGGACATTAAAGCTGACACCTTTCTTATTGATGGATTTGAAAATGGCTCCAAGATTGGTTCTTCAGTTCCTTATTCTTAGACCATGTTTAGATTAGTTCATCTAGCAAGGGGTATCAAGGATAAAAATTAGAGTTTAAATGAAAGATAAACAGCCCTTTTAACATACCCTAAAGGCTTTTTTTTTTTTCCCAAGAACTTAAAATTGAAAAAATCCCTGAAAAAATCAAAAAGATTCATAAAGAATTTAATTTGACCATCAACTATTTCAAATTCTCACCTTGATGGGTTCAGCTCTACTGGAAGTGCACTCTGCACTGGTCTTCACTGGAGCAAGTGGCAGGACTGAAACTGGAGCAAGTGGCAGGACTTTTTTTTAAAATAGATAATCAGTTTTTTTTTCAACTTCTTCCCATCAGACTTTTCATGATTCTTTCTATGTTATAAGAGGATGGGTCCATGTGAGGTCTCTAAATGACATGTAGATTCATATTTACCACAGTATGTGCTAATTAGGCATACCAGCACAGCCTTATTTAGATGTTGTTTAGCAGTTAGATCACAACAATCAGAAGTTTAATGGGTTTAGATGAATTTCAAAGGTGGGGATCTAGAAGATTGCACTAGATGGGGGAACACCATTTCTAGACCTTTGCACTAATTTGGGGGTACCCATAGCTGAGGATAGGTTTGCATTTCCAGGTTTAGCAGACATTTCCAGGTTTAGCAGAGGAAAAGTTCTTCAAGTTTCTGACAGACAAGTTAGGACTAACTCCAGCTACACACTACATAGTTGAGCTGGCAGGTAGCTTTATTGCTGTGGCCAGGTTGAACGCCTGTCTGCAGCTCTGTGCCCGTGCACTACCAATCAAAACCTTTACCAATTATAAGGTAAAAGGTAATAACAATAACATGTGCAAGGTGCAAATAACACCTAACCACTTTACCACCTGTTTGGCAATTTGGACCTTTTGAATCTCATCTGTGGTGTTTTTTAATATCCCTCAGTCTTTCATGTTGGATGTCAGATATTGGGGGATGCAGTTACAGGAGTTGGGGCTTTGGGGCTATTTTGAAGTAAAGGAAGACTGGCTAAATGGTTGAAGTCCTAGACTGTTGGCAAGGACATTAGTCTCCTTGGATACCAGTTACAACATTTTAGTATTTCATTTTGTTCAGACAACACTCAGTGGTCCATGCCCTGAATAAATACTTGTCTATAGACCTTGTCATTATGCTGACAGTTTTGTTGTACTTGCAAATCAGTTTATATTTTTCTAGCATTCATTTACCGAGGTATGCCAGTGGAATAGGTAACAGTCTGTCCTGTTTTCAGTTTACCAGGTTTCGCCAGATAACTCAGGACGCAGTACTGCGAGGAACATTTATTCCCCCAGAAGTGTGTTTGACTGGAGAAGAATAGATGGATCACTAGTGGCAAAGTCCTGGGTATGAATACCAGATGGCTTATTCATCATCAGTACAGGCTTTTAAGACTTTTTATATTTCTTTAGTCAAAAAAGCTGAGATTGCCTTAGGTTATGAAATTTTTGCTGCACAGATATTGCAAGGTTGATGTGCCTAATATACTCCACATACTCCTGACAGCCTGAGGTTAATTAGTATGACTGCTAGGCCTTAAGAATTACTCTGGGTACTGAGAGACAAACAGAATGCTTAAAGGTTGGGAAAATACCACAGGAACCTCAAAGAATTCCAGAAAACCGATAGGGTATGTCAACGGACTGTTTATTTCAGCTGTCAATTTATACATCGTTACCATTTGGGCAACTCTGTGCTAACAAGTTGCTAAAAGAGTGTATTCTAGAACATATGAGGGATATAGTCAACAAGAAAGACATCACAGCGTTAGCTAAACATGCAGAGACAGAGGAGATGCATCATGTCTTTAAATTCTTGGTTTTAGAGGTAAAAGATGAAAATATCAGAGGAGGTGATATTAAGAATAGAACCGAAGAAGCTGAACAGAAATGGATTCTACAACTGAATGCTGACAAACCCCCAGGTATTAATGAACCAATGTCCCTAAAACCGTTTTTGAAAGTAAGAGCACTTAAACATTGAACCCCCCATATAGACATAGATATGTCCCTGCATATTAGCATACTTTTTCCACCAGTGTTTTTTATCAATGTTTTTATTAATGTTTTTTATCAATGTTTTTAGTAATGTTTAACCATGTTTGATTGTGAAGTGCATCAAGATTTTATGTGGAAGTTGGAGGATGTCTATTGATTACATTTATGTAATTTTTATATTAATTGCTTCTTAACATTTGCATGAATTATTGCCTTTGTAATTTGATTGGTTGCCTGAGGGTTTAAATTTACTGAAGCTGTTATGCACTCCAGTCTGAAGAAGCTATCATGAAGATTGCGAAAGCGCTTACTCTTGTTTATTTATTTGTTTTGTCATTAAAGTGTATTTTACGTTCAGCCGTGGTCATTCGGCTTCTTTTTCTTTATGTCCGAAAGCTTTGTATTAATGTACCCCAAGAAGATCTCTCCATCCCATGACTTTGAAGGCATCTTTGTTTCTATTTGAGCTCAGTCATCCTTTCCCTAAAAAAGTAAACATCCATTGGTGTTAAATGTTTTGAGACAATAATGTAGAAATGGTAACTCCAGTTGTGTGTGAAAGTAGAAGTTTAGTTGTGGATTACAAAATAAAATACTCACTGCCTATATCCACTAGATGTTCAAGGCTAAAACCAGTTTTCCTCTGACATATATGAATTTGATCCCCATACAGCCCCAGGCACTATAGCTTAGATGGTTCACTACAAAATTAGTTGTGCCTCTAGATATATCTATCCAAGAAGCTGTCCTTTCATGCTGACAAGAATGCAGCATTTTTTGTTTCCACAGGAGTAGAGAGATGTCTCCAAAGAGAAGACAAGTCTCGCAGTTCTACAAGTATATGTAAATTCAGTTTCCTTTAAAAAGGCTTTGCCTGACGTGATGATTCCTCTTGTTGTCTTATTATTCATTTGTATTGTTTATCTTTGTGTATTGTCTAGGTCATTATCACTTTTTGTTTTTTATAACTTCTTTGGTTTTATTACATTTTATTTCTCTTAACCCCACTCAGGCTTCAAGACTTAAGATGCTCATGAATTCTTAGAAATGTTCCAACCTACGATGATTCCATTGCCAGCACTTTTTAACACTCAATGTAATGTTCAATTGATCTTCAAGTGTTGCCTCAAGACATGTTCTTAATCTCTGACAATACATGGCATGTTGAAAAATAGCACAAATTCACTGAGTTAAGATCACTGTTTTGACTGAAGAAAAAAAGACACTTACCATGAAAGCAGTAAGCAAGCAACTGTTACTTTAAATGGGTAAACTACTTTCTATTACGCCAAGAGTCCAGTAATAAAAAGTTTAATCCAAGACACGTTGTATGTCAGCATAGTTCTGGTCCCAAATGAATGACAGTTGAGTTTCGAAAAAGGATTGAGAAATAAGCTGAGTTTAAAGTAGGAAAAAGTATTCTAAGAATTAAGCCAACACGGGAATGGGGAAAGAAGATTCGGACAATAGGGATGACTACAATTAGGGATACAGACAATAGGCAAGAGGGGGCTGGAATTTGTTGGGAAAATGGCATAGGAACCAAGGTACTAGGAGCAAATAAACAGAGAGGGAAAGGTAATACAATGGGAAGGTGCCAAGAATTTATTTGGACTGCAGGTTACAGATTGCCTTCCCTATTAGAGATTAATATCAGACTATAGGCAAAGAGAAAGAAATAGTGGGGTCCTAAACAAAAGACCAGCATTGGCAGATTTTTTAGTATAATCTAGAAATTAAGCTGCTGTTAAAAAAAGAATAATTAGCAGAGCATATAAAATATTGCATTTTAACTATAAGAACCAATCAGAGGAGGTTAGAAAAGATTGAGAAGAGAGATTGGATAAGCAATTCACAAAGAAACAATGGAAGGATATATGTATGTCTCCTAGATATTCAACAAAGTCTAGAAGATTTAGCATCTTTGCTTGGAAGTGTTTACATAGATATTTTTATACACCAAGTAGACTCCAAAGAATTTTTCCTCAGGTAAACAGCAAATGCTGGAGGCGTGATGGGGAAGAAAGAGGTAACTGGGAACATATTTTCTGGGAGAATAATGAGTTGACAGACTTTAAAGATTCCTTGCAGACTGCTTTGATAGAGGTACTGGGTAAGCATACTGGTGTAACTAAAGTAATGATTTTTTGAGCTCTGATATAGAATCAGAATTGCCTAGACATAGTAAGGACTTGCTGAGTCTAATTATGGTGGCTTCCAAAAAAAACAATTACTAGAAAATGGAAATCAAAGTCTAAATCAAGTTTACTAGAAGTAGCTAGTATAGTAACAGAGATAAAACAACTGGAATCGGGATCTTTAGAAAACAGTAGGAACAAATTACATAGGAAAAATGGGAATTGTGGGAACAATACATGCAAAGGAGGAACAAGGTTTAAAAGCATACAGGATTTGAATTAGCTATGTAATGTTTGACTGACAATGACAGGATAGATTATAAATGATGTATAAAGATTGCAATTACAATTGTGTGAATATGGTTTGTAATGTATAATGTTTGCAACTGGAATTGTGTCAATATGGTTTGTTTTCATTTGTATAAATGTAAGACTGCCTGTGCCATATGTGGTAATTTAATAAAAATGTTTCTTGCTTAAAAAAAGAAATAAGCTGAGTTTTCAAGACATGAAGAATGTACTTATTTGAAGATACAATCTGTAACAGGCAACTCCAAAAATATTAACACATATGCATGTGTATGTGCAGTCCAAAGACTCAAAAGTTCTTTTTTTTGCATTTCATTTGTTTTTCTTTTCAGCTTTTCCCAGTTAGGGGTCGCCACAGCAGAACTCCAGTCCGCTAATGATTGGCAGTCGATTTTTATGGTGCCAAGGTGCCAGCCTGATGCCCAATCTTCAACAAAGGCACGCCCATTCATGCATGTCTTTTGAACACCACTCGACTGCAGGGAGGACATGCAGACTCCATACAGAAGGTGCTCCAGCCAAGAATCAAACGGGAGAACCTATTGCTGTGAGGCGAAAACACTACCGCTGCACCATGCGGCTTCATTTAAAATCATTTTGCTGCTCTGCTAATCACTTATTTTTTTCCTTTTTGTTCAACTTTTGTTTGGTTTCTGCCTATTCTGGCCTATTGTGGTTGCAATACTGTTGTAGTTGCAATACTGTTCTGCTGATTTTAAACTGCTTTTTACCTGAGTTTCATTTATTTTTCTGTATTTAACTTCTATTTGATTTCAGCCTGTTCTGGCCTAGTGTAGTTTCAGTGCTGTTCTGATGCTTTTAAACTCTTTTTTAACTGCACTCCACTGTCATTTGCAATGCAAAATTTTCCCTATAGTTAGTACTACTCTAACATTTGACTTTTGTTCAGCAGGCGTCATGCATGAGTGTGCTCTAGGCCTAAACAACCTACACTGAAGCAGTACAAATAACAGTATGGTTATGAGCTAAACAGTCTGGTATATCTGGTATACCTATATATATGTGCGCTTAAACATTAGTACCCAGGCATCTCTATTACCTCATTGTTACCACTCCCCCAGTCTCATTGTAAAAAGCACCTCTGTAGCCCTTTCTAAACAGTCTAAATTGCATAAACACATCTGTAGTCCATGCCACCCCCCAAAAACAGTCCAGACTGTTTAAAAATTTCTGCAGTATTTTTCACTTCCTAACAGGGTACTTTATACACTTGAGCCAAGGAGGCATCCCCCCACAGTCCACTACTTGCCATAAATGTCACATCCACAAACCCCACCTGTACCAATGCAACATAATTAGTAATACTAACAATACAAAACTGTTTTACACTGATGTCATACAAACTGTACCCAAGCCTCCTAGAAGTCTTCAGACAAGTCATCAATGTAAACCCCTTTTTGCATCTGCTCCTCTTACCTCCATATCAACACCAACATCAAAATGTTATAGAACAAACCACTCCCATGTCTGGTAGGTATAATTCAGCTACTGCGGGCGTCCTAATTATTGACGACTCTATTGTTAGGCAGACAGTCTCCACACACACACACACTAGCTTTAGCAAGGCCAGAGTTATAGTTGGCTTCATCTCACAAGCCAAGGCAGTGAGTATAACAGTATAACACCCTCTCCTCTAGCAGGTATGACTACGGTACGATAGTAGTCCATGTGAGGATAAATGAGCTGGCATGTAAACCCCACAAGACCCTGCAGAAGGATATACTGGAGATTACCATGCTAACTTCAGCTTGGTGTAAGACACTGGTCTTGAAGCAGCATCCTCCCTTCACCTAGAATGATGTCTGTGCTCTAGGAAAAGATAACTAGGTTCAATAGGTGACTAAGCTGCTAAAGTCATTCCATGGGGATCCAGTATGCATCACCCTAAGGTGAACATGAGTGCATTCAAACCCATACATTTATATATGAATATTAATAGCACACTATTTTTCTATTTCAAGCATTTTAAGATTATCAGCAGCGAAACTATAATATTTTTCTAATGCAGTGATGGTGAAGCTATGACACACTTGTCAAAGATGACACACACCATGATGTTTTGGGTGACACGTCAGCGATCAGCAACACCTGAGTTACCAAAGACACTGCTTTTGCGTTCATTGCTCAAGTGAAGTGCACTGAATTATTTTGGGTTTGCCATGTCAAAAGCTCCTGGCACAAAAGGTTTGCAATCACTGTTCTAATGTATTAGTATAAACCTTCAATATTTATGTAGAAACATAATATTTTTAAATTAGAAGTGATTTTCTTAATTGGGGAAAGATCATATGGTCACTTGTCTTATTAATATTCATATATGAATGTATGGGTGTGAATGTATTTCATGTTCTGAAGAAGTCCAATGATTGTAACACGGACAAAAGTGATCACCATTACCATTTTAGAAAGGTTTATTTTAAGCTATTCTTGTCATGTAGGTTCCCCAATGCAGCTTTTTAAAAATTTTATTGGTTCCCTTTTGGCTGTATTTTACTGCATTTTTCGATCTGCTACAATTCATGTAAACATCACAACCACAGACAGTCTGTGTCAAAACAAAAAATATGTTCTGGTTGTTTGTTTCCAGAGCTATGAGGCAATTTCTGCAGTTTGTCTCTAGAAATATGCCCAAGCAGAAGATGCAGTTTATAAAGATTTGTTTGGTGTAGTGGCTTAATGCAGTATGCTGTAGTTGAGAGGTGCCTGGGTTCGAAACATAGTAGAGGTGATTATGTAGCTCAGTTTGTTAAATGCTCTGTATATAGTACATTTTGCCACACACAGTCCAGTCATGTACTAAACATTCTGCATCTCCTCCCTGGTCATGTTTTCTGAAAATGGTCTTATTCTGACAATGATTCTCCTTCATATCTGTGATTACAATGTCCACACAATAATGTCCAGAGTGAATTTAAGTGTATCTGGTTATTTAAACAGCACTGCTTTGTCATTTTGTATGCCTGCAAGAGGTTCTCCCTTTCGATTCTCGGCTGGAGCACCTTCTGTGTGGAGTCTGCATGTCCTCCCCATGGTCAAGTGGCGTTCGAAAGACATGCATGAATGGGCGTGCTTTCATTGAAGGCTGGGTGTCGGGCTGGCGCCTCGGCACCATAAAAATCGACTGCAAATCATTAGCAGACTGGAGTTCCACTATGGCGACCCCTAATCGGGGAAAGCTGAAAGAAAAACAACTAAGGATGTCTTACTTAGCAACATAAAATCTTAGCAGAAGCTACTTCTATTTCAATATCATACTTAAAACTGTCCTATTTTTCCTGGTATTTTCAGTCTCCTAGTAGAGCAGACTATTCTTTCACCCCAAACCTAAATGTCTTGCTATTAGGTATATAAGTTTACCAATACCTTTTCACTTGGGTTTATTTTACCAATACAGCTCTCTAACTATTCTCTCCTTAAATGGTGCATGCCCATGTGTACTAATCAGAGCTCACCCAAACGAGACGTACTACAAAAATCACTGCTCTTTGGCAAACAAAGCTATATTATATTCTTATATAATACAGCTTTATAATATAGCTATATTATATTCTTGTATACCTTCTGATATTTTGCTTTTCTCTATTACTTTAACTAGTTCATCTCTGTCTACACAGTTTTGAATCCAGGAAGAGATGCTTTGACATATATCATATTTTGATGTTCTGGCATATAAATCTAGAGGAGGTAATGGCAGTTTTAGTGAGCTCTTTCAAATGCCCAAATTGCTACATGTTTTCTGTTCTGTGGAATATAATGTGCCCTGACTTATATGAATGCCCACTGTACTACCTGATAACTTGTCAGAGGACATGTGAAGATTGACATCACTGAAACAAGCATACGTTCAACACATGCTATTTAACATAACTGCCTTTTACATTTATGCAAGCAGCATCTAACAGCTTGATAGTAGTGTTTCTGGCAATATATATCTGATATACTTAAACTCAAAATCAGTTAAGTAGTCTGCAGAAACTGCACTCTGACTATACGATCAAAGTAAAATGACACCGCATAAATCCAATAGTTTTCCTTCCTCAAGAGCATAGCATCAAATATAATTATTAAAATGTATGTACCTTCACCTGTGTTAAACCCCTCTCCTGAAATGTCCACTGTAATGCATTTTGCTCTCCCAGAGAAGTGCAACTGCAAATGCATGCTTTTGTTTTTCTTGCTCAGTAACCTGATTCCACATCATTACTTTATTTTACCAGCCACCATAGGACTTATCAAAGCAGGTGGTATTCAGATTTCAAGAATGCAGCTAAAATCAGGGCTCTGGATAACACCCAGCATCCTTAACATTAAAGCTGTTAACAATACCATCATAAAAACTACCACATTCTTCAAACACCTTAGCATTTGGCTAGACCAATCTCTTAACTTTCAACTACACATTAAAAACACAAGAAAAAGATCAACAAACATCTGTACTAACCAAACCAAACTATCATGCCTTCTGTCCAAGTCTGCCAATGTTGCTACAGGCAAAGGAATACTCTTATCTCAAATTGGATAAGGACTAAGAAAGAAAACTGCCACCAGCTTGCCAACCATCTCCAATAAAACACACTGATTCATTACTAACTCCACTATTAACGAACACCACTGCTTAACTCTCACCAAAGCTGAATGGGTCCCAGTACAGCCTCCTACTAGGCTCACTAATTCACAAAGGAAGCCCTTTCACCTGGGACATCTTCCCCTCCCACTCATAAACTTTTTACCAAAACCCCACATATAATCTCAGGGGTATCTCTTAATCTCAACCAACTCTTCTAACTCCAATAACTAAACTTCATTGCTCTGACCACACATTCTCCATCTTAACACGTAAACTATGGGACTCCATTCCTTTCTCAATCAGGGATGTCCAAAAGTACGCAGGCTTCAGAAAACAGCTCAAGGAACAACTCTTGACCCAAACAAAGTACATCTGAACTCACACAAGTCATGTTACATGAACCCTACAGCTCTCTCACACCCCTTTATCCCTATGTCATCATTCCTTATCTCATCTTGTCATCCCCTCACTTACTTCCTCTCATCCATCATCTCTCACCCTTCTCTCATTTCTACTCCACTTCCCTCTGCATACTTTCTCTCTCTCTCTATTTCTCTGTCTTCTCCCCATGTTATCCTTTCCAGCTACTTCTCTCACACGCCTCTTCTAATGTATTCATACATCTCTCTATAATGATATGCTGCTATCCCTGTAGCATAAGCCATCTCAGTCATTAAGGCTACATCTTATCCAAAAAGCTCTGCTAAGCATAATTCCATTTTTCCATCCATGTTTTGATATTGTAAACTGCTTCTTGAACTAAATGTTGAAGTATATTATTGCATCTGTAAACATGTATGTTTTTTAGTATATCCTTATATCTATAAATACATTTTGTTAATTTCTTACGTGGTCCTATTCACATGGGCTGTGCTTGCAAATGGTCCATTGAGATCAGTGCTACCCCGTTAAACAAATATAAATAAATAAATAAATGGAAACAGTCTAAACAGTAAAGGCCTGCAAACTGATGAAAAGTGCTAACAGAAACTGGTAGCTGAAGTGTCTATGATATCTAAAAGGTTATCAAAAAAGAAGAAACGTGAAATAAAAGAAAGATCAATTGTGAAAACTCAGAAGGAAATTGAAAGAAGTATGGTGGACCAGAAATCGGCCAATCTGGCACTGAGAAGGTTGGCAACATGAACACAACACCTCAAACACCACCCACACCTACACACCTCACCCCCACATATGCGGAGTTCCTCAACAAAAGCATACCCAAACAAAAGCGACCTCTGAGGCATAAATGTACGTGAACTCCACAGCCCACCACACCACACACCACACATAGTCCACACACCTGTGTCTCACAGCCACTAAGGCCTAAACATAAACCCAAGATATCAGTGAAAGGAGACTCCATTGTGAGACACACAGATGTGCTCCTCACCAGGCTGGATAAGGAGAAAGTCACGGTTAGTTGTTTGTTGGGTGCCAGAATCCGCCATATCACCAATGCACCTAACTCTCTCAACAGGCACTGTTATGACTCTGGCATAGTCCATGTTGGAGTGAATGACTTGAGACATATCTCCCTGGATTATATGAAGAGAGACATGATCGAGCTCGCTGACTATGTGTTCCAGGCAAGTATGTACATAGCCTTAATCTGAATTCTACTGTCAACCAGAATGATACCTCAATATAAACAGAAAATAATTGACTTTAACAATTGGCTTAGATTTTGATATAATTCCAAGGAGATCCAGTACTTGACAGCCTGAGACGACATGATTGACAAACCACGATGCTTTGTCAGAGATGGCCTGCATCTGTCTCCCTTGGGCTTCAGGCTCCTGGAGAAGGCTCTTGCCTCCCCAATAGTGCCTTCTTAGGCAATGCCATGAGGTCAAAACTACCAACATGAAAATTTCATCAAAACGTAAATTAAAGGTCATCTTGCTAAACACTAGTAGTCTAAACATGAAACTGCACTCATTGCAAGCATACTTAACCCTGGAAGAAGCTGACATTTGTGCAGTCACAGAAACCTGGTTCAAAGCTGCAGAGAGCACCCCAGCCATACCAGGTTACTCATCCTATCATTCGTTCAGACCCCAAATCGTGGGCAGCAAAACAAAAGGAGGTGCAGTTGCAATATATATATATAAGACATACACACCCCTAGGCTGGTCAAACAGTATGATGCACAGGAAACACTCCAGGTGCAGTTAACAATTGACAAGACCCCTATTCAAATCATAGCTAGCTATAGGCCTTCAACTCTGACTCAAGATGCCCACTCAACTTATCTGGACCTCTTTGAATCTATCAAGATTCAACCCTACACCCTGATCCTGGGTGACTTTAACTATCCAATTATAGATTGGAAGAAATACTCATGCCAAAACACAAATGCTCAGAGATTCCTTGATTTCATTAATGCAAATTCCTTGCACCAGTTGGTTGACACCCCCACAAGAGGTGAAAATATCTTGGACTTGCTATTAACCAACATGAGTAACTACTACAGCTTCCCTATAGTGTCATCATCCCTGGTAAGATCTGACCACAAAGCAGTCACTTTCGAAGTCACAATCTCCCCCGAGCTAGGGTCAAACAAAAAAAACTTCTCCAAAGCTGATTATAACCTCTTGAGGGAAGGTATAAAATGCTTCATTGCCCCCTCCCCCTCCACAAGAATTGGCACATATATCCAAACTTACACCAAAGTACTATATGACCATTTATATAGCTGCATGGAATCAGGAATACCAGACAGGGACGAAATTATCCTCCTCAAGGAAGAATAAACCTGTCTGGTGGACATCTACAATAAATAAACTCTATAATAAAAGGAAAAAATTGCTGTCCAGCACCAAGAAGGAGCAGGTGGCCCAAATGGAAGCAATCTCTCCTTAGCCTGAAGAAGCAAATAAGAGCACTAGTGAAATCCTCCAAAGCAAACTTTGAGTCCAAACTGGCCACATCTACTAAAGATGATCATAAGCCCTTCTTCACATCTGTCCACAATCTCAAGGGAAATACCCTGATCTGCTCAGAACTGGTGATCAAGGACACCACATACACAAATGCTGTAGATATAGCCAACCTGTTGGCAGACAGGTTCAGTGAAATCTTCACTCCTCTGTCCCCCCATCAGTAGAACAGGACATCCCCAGTACCTGCCCCTCTCCCCTTATCTCTAGGGAGCAAGTCATCACTGCCCTCTCAAAGGCAAAAAATACAACCTCCATGGGATCCGATAACATCCCAGGCTGCATCTTACATGAACTCAGGCAGGAACTTGCAGCACCATTAGGCACCCTATTCAACCAAAGCCTGATTACTGGCTTCATCCCAGCTGAGTGGAGCATAGCTACTGTCATCCCTTTGCACAAAGGTGGAGCATCCTCCGATCCAGGAAATTATAGACCTATCAGCCTAACCAGCCTAATCTGCAAGGCTATGGAGTGGATTATCATGGACCTCATTAACAAGAACATTGACAACATCCAGATACTTGACCCCATACAGTTTGGTTTTGTCAAGGGGAGGTCATGCCTGTTAAATTTGGTTGACTTCTTTGAGACAGTCACCAAGACCATGGACGAGGGGAAGATGGTGCACACCACCTACCTTGACCTGGCCAAAGCCTTCAATACTATTCCCCATTCAGGTATAATAGATAAACTCTCTCAACTAGGCATCAATCCATATGTTACCAGATGGGTAGCAAGCTGACTCACTGATAGAACCCACCTAGTCAAAATAGGGGAAGCCACCTCAAGTAGTAGACCCGTAACAAGCGGTGTACCCCAGGGATCAGTCTTGGTGCCTCTGCTGCTTGGGATATACTTCTTGGAGGTGCAGGCCAAATCTAGTGGGTTATGGCTGACTAAGTTTGCAGAAGACTGCAAGCTGGGTGCTGTCATCAATTCCCCTAGTGATGTGGATATGCTCCAGAGGGTCCCACCCAAACAAATGACTGGTGCCAGAAATATAGCCTCAAACTGAATGCCAAAAAATGCATCATCATCATCATCCCTTTTGGGGAGAGTGATGTCCCCACAAATTATCACTTTGATAATAAGGTACTAAGCACGCAATCAGTCATGAGGGACTTGGGCACCCAGGTTGATAGCAAATTGACTTTTGGCCACCATATTGCCTCCGCTGTATGAAAAGCTTTCTACATGGTCCACTTCATTAGTAAGGGTATCTCATCCAGGGACAAGGTGGTCATAACATCCCTGTATTCTTCCCTTATAAGATCCATTATTGAGTACAATGCCCCTTTCAGCATGTACCTCACAGAGCACATGCAGGAGCTGGAAAGACACAGATGTTCCTCACCCAGAGAAGCCAGGGCCTCAAACATCTACCATACACAGATAGGCTAAAAGCCCTGTCCTTCTACTCAGTCTCCCACAGACTCCTCAGAGCTGACCTCTGTCTGGCATGCAAAGCAATATCAGACCCCACCCTGATGGGACTGCTGAATATCCGCAAGTCACGCTCCACTCAAGTAACCCACATGCGTGACCTCAACCTGGTCTGTTACATCAATAGGACCTGTTGGCGGGACAGATTTGTGTCCCAGAGACTTCCACTTTTGTGGAATAGACTCAGTCTTCATGTAAAGCAGAGTACCTCATTAAACTTTTTTAAGTGCAACCTGGAAAACTGGATGGGGAACAGAAAATACACCCCTGGTATTCCACCTGTGTCCCTGCTGGACTGGGGCATGGGTGCTGACTTATTGGAACATGGGCTAAATTCCTGGCTAGGCTTGTAAGGGCCTCAGGGCCAATAGCCTAGTAACTTCCTATGATAGGTTCATAGGTAGGTACTAGGCTATCGGCCCAAGGGCCTACGTAAGCCTAGCCAACAAGGTTCCCTGGCTTAGGCCACCCAATAAAGTTATTTTCCTGTGCCTATGTCAAGCAGAGCCACAGAAGTGATCCCCAGAGTGTATTTCCTATTTCCCATCCACTCATCAAAATTTTTCTTGAAGAGTGCTAATGAGGAACTTTGCTTGACATAGATGGGTAGCTTGTTCCAGAGTATGGGAAGTCTCTGGAACAGGAATCTATCCCTCCAGCATGTCCTGTTTATTGTGGTGACAAGGCTTAGGTCCCTAGAGCATGTAGCTCAGAAGGATTGGGATTTCTTTAGGTATATCATGTCCAACAGCTCTGGGTTTGACATAGCTTTATATGTTAGGTCGAGATCACCTTGGAGTAGGAGATATGCTACGGAGTAAAACTGAAGTTTTTCGAGACGGTCAGTGTAGGGCATCTGTTTGAGGCCAATAATCCTCTTTGTGAGGTACTTCTCTGGTACTCCACTTGTCACTGGTTTGAAGTCAGATTTGGAGTCTGCAACTTTTATAGTGTGGATTCTGTCAGTGAGCCAGTTGGCAACCCATCTTGTGACATAGAGATTTATACCTAGTTTAGTGAGTTTAGCTATAATTCCAGAATGGGAGATGGTGTCGAAAGCCTTGGCTAGGTCAAGATAGGCTGTGTGAACCACCTTACCCTCGTCTACGACTTTGGTGACTGCCTCAAAGAAGTCGATCAGGTTCAGGAGGCATGATCTGCCTTTCACAAACTCGAACTGGGTGAGGTCCAGACTTTGGAGGTTACCAATGTCTTTGTTTAAGAGTTCCATGATGATACATTCCATGGCCTTACAGACCAGGTTCATCAAGCTAATAGAGAGATAGTTCCCGGGATCAGTGGTGGCTCCACCTTTGTGGCATGGGATATCTGTTGCTGTATGCCATTCAGTGGGCACAAAGCCTGACATGAGGCTATGATTGAACATGGTGCTTAGGTGGGAAGCCAGTTTGTTCTGAAGTTTGTGTAAAACGCAGCCTGGGATGTTGTCCGGTCCCATGGATGATGTGTTTTTGGCTTTAGAGAGTGTAGCTTTTACCTGCGTAGTTGTGATTACAGGGACTCTGCATTCTTCCTGTGGCCCTTTAGGGGGTGAGAGGGGGGGTAAAGTTAGCACTGAACCTATCTACCAGGATGTTGGCAGTATCAGTTGGTTCTGTAATTTTCGTGCCATTGTGCTGTAACTTACAGCAGATCTGGGTGTTGTCGATGAGATTCTTGACATAGCTATAGAATGCTTTATGGTTGTCCATAGAATCAGTGGCAATCTTGTTTTCATAGCTAGCTTTGGAGGATCTTATAAGGGATCTCAGCTTCTTACTGAGGCTGACGACGGAGCTCCTCCACTCATGGGATTTTACTCTCTTTTGCAACAGTTTCTTCCTTCTGTTGTACAGTTTGTTTATGGCAGGGGACCACCAGATTGGCTTCCTTTTTTTGGAGGATAGCTTCTTGGTTCTGTTTGGGATAGCACGATCCATGCACTCGTGTAGGTGCTTATAGAGTGCATTTGTGTAGGATTCAGCAGTCGTAACTGTATTGTCCATCTGCATGGGTGTCATGAAGTTCGCCACTTCTGTCTTAAGAAGCATGAAGTTGGATTTGGAGAAATTTTTTACCATGGTTTTCTTAATGCGGGGTGGGGGCAGGATGTGGATATCTAGGGTGATTAGCTTACAGTCGGATCTGACCAACGAGGAGTTGACTTCAGGTGTGGAACACCGGTCACTCATGTTGGTAATGACTAGTTCTAGGATATTGTTGCCCCTGATGGGGGTATGGATAAGTTGATACAGGGCATTGGAATTTATGAATTTCAGAAAGCGTTGAGCAAAGGAGTTGGTACATGAGTAGTTTTCCCAGATAATGGTGGGGTAGTTGAAACTGCCCATTATTAGGGTGTTTGGTTGAACCCTAATATTTTCCAGTATATCAAGAAAAGAGGATTGGGAATCCTGGGGCATGGTGGGGGATCTGTAGCAAGCTACAATTTGGATTGCAGTTTTGCCCAGAGTTAGTTGCACTTGGATAACCTCAGATGCATTATGCTGAGCAACTAGCCTGGAGGTGTGGATATCCTTAATGAATATGGACTCCGCCTTTGGTGTTCCCGTCCAGGTTAGATAGCCGAAAAGTGTGGTATGAGTTATAGCATGGTAATGCAGGGGTGCACTCTGGAGCCTTGAACCAGGTCTCAGTCACTGCACAGATATCGATGTTTTCCATTTATGGAGTGTCTCAAGGGAGTGTATTTTGAGATTTAGACTTCTAGCATTGAGTAGCATTACCCTCAGTTTTTGCTTGCCTGTTCCTGTTATGGTGGTGAATTTGTCATTTGAAACTTGCCTAAAAAAGGCACTATAGGGGCAGCAAGAGCCTTAGCCAGTATCCGGAATCCCATAGGTGACAAGTCCAGGCCATCTCTGGCAAAGCATCGTGGTCTGTCGACCATGTTTCCCAGGCAGACAGATGCTGGATCCCCTTAGAATGACACCAGAAGCCTAGCCAATTGTTGAAGTCAATCATTTTGTCCTTGTACTGCGGTATCATTCTAGGCAATGGCAGGATGCTTCTCAGGGCTAGGGTCATGCCTGCCTGAGCTACAAGATCGTAGAGCTCTTCCATGTCTCTTTTCATGTAGTCCAGAGGGATACGTCTCAGGTCATTCACACCAACACAGACAATGACAGAGTCATATTTATACTTGTTGTGGAGTGACCTGAGTGCGTGGGTTATGTGACGGATCCTGGCACCTGACAGGCAGCTGACAGTAACCTTCTCCTTGTTTAGCCTGGTGGGTGGGACATCAGTGTGCCTGACTATAGTCATCTATGACTAGTGTGCTGGGTATGTTGTTTTGCCATATGGGCTGTGGTTGAGTGGCACACTGAGTCTGTGGGCTATGTGTCATTTGGGTTGTGTTGGGGGGTGGAGGTTGCTTGCGTTTCTGCTTTGGAGGTCTCTATTGCTTGAGCAGATTATTATTGAGAGCCTACGTGAATGTTTTTGTGTTTCTATGTGTGGATTTTGGTGGTGTAGCTTTAGTGAGACTATGTGATGAGTGTGGTGTGGTGCAAGTGTTTACCTTCTCCTCTTGACTGTCAAGTTCAGTCTTGGTTGGAGAGAGCTTTACCTCTAGTTTGGCTAGATAAGTGCATCTCTCACAGGTTGTAGTGTTGGGTGGTAGGAGGAGAGGGTTGTTTGTGTACATGAGGCATTGTTACATTGCCCCAAGATGCCCAGATTCATCAAATAGACAGGAGAGAACACTGGGAGCTGACCCTTGGTCATGCCTGAATAAAAAACTATTTCCCTCTAGACAAGTGAGGAAAGTGAGTACAATAGCTGTTTTTCTCTAAGCAAGTGAGGAAAGTAAATACAAAAACTGTTTTCCTCTAGGTAATGAGGAAGGTTGAGTGCTGTAGTAATTTGTAGCTTATTTAGTGCTTACAACAAGTTCTGAACAAATGCTGAGCATGAATAAGCAAATTCAAGTGCTAAAACTAAGAATCTGTATCTGAACTAGACTAGTTACAGGAAGGAAACAAGTGCAAATGCAGGTTTTTAAATAAGAAAGTTGAAAGAGATGGAAAAATTGCCCAAACGGCCAATAACTACAATTTCTGGGCCAGAAACCACTCCTTATGTGGGAGAACCTGATGATAATGGCAGCTGAAGTATAAAATGTTTCACTCATCCCAGAGGAGAGAAATATTGACTAAATGCACACTCTTGAGTTTTTCAAGATAAAGGATTCCCTGCTGGAAAATACAAATGCAAATAACATAAAGTTGCTGTAAATACAAGATGTTTAAAGGAGGCATTCAGAGGAAATAATTAGTATGCAAACTGCTGAAATGAGATGAAAGAAAAATAAGCAGCAATTAAAATATGAACTGGCACAGAAACTGTCTGAACTTGAGGATAGACCACACAAAGACAACTTGAAGTTTACAGCAGAACCTGAACAAAATTAAGGGAAGGACTATAAAAACTGTATGAGAAAATGCCTCAGCACATGGAAGGGATTTGCTACTGCTTTCTGTTGCTGATACTGAAACAGAAATAGCACACAGAGTAAATATCCTGAAACTGAGACTGAGAAAGCAGATGAGACCTATACCGATTAAACTGCAGACAAACCAGCTACAGGAGGAAATTCCTTCTATTTCGTGGAGGAAAGGAACAACCTTGTTGTAAACAATTACAAGATTAACTGACACACAGAAAGGTAGTTTTGGAGGGAGAAGAAAGTATAGAAAAGCAAACTATGGACACCTTAAGAGAGGGATTTCAAATGAAGCTCCTTCCTGTTTTCCAAAAGAAAATAATGGCTAAAACAAAGAAGATGAAATGGTTTTAAAAAAAGTGGGAAATTTTACAAAATGAAAAATGCAACTGGAACATCGAGTGAGGACAGTACTTAAAAAAAAGAATAAATGGTTATGTGGAGTTGTATTCCAAGCAAGTTCCAGACAGAAAATAGTTATCTGATTAATATAAATGTAATAAGTATCATATCAGAAATTTTACTTAATAATGAAAGTGTATACCTAATACGGGGGGGGGAGGGGGCTATACTGCATGCTGTCTAATAATAAAGTCTCTATTCTCAAAATGCAAACTCTGTTTTGTTGCTTTTAATAAAGGTACTATGACATTGCAGAAGGAGGGGAAAAACAAAGACATAAATGAGCGATGAATAAAAAAGGACACTAATATATTATGTGATGGAAAACAATATACAATACTGTATAAAATTAATTATGGTAACACATGCATTAAGTCTAAGAATCTATACAAAGTTAACAAGGCAAGTATATTGACTGAAAGCAAAGGTGTTCCTAGTATTACTAAATGTACTCAAATGACTACATTTTTTGAGCATTTCTTGGAAATGGCAATGCTCAAATGCACAGAATGTTTAGAACTGTGTAAATTAATATTTGCAGTTGTTTGTCTTTCGGTTTCGGTTAGGGGTCGCCACAGCAGAACTCCGGTCTGCTAATGATTGGCAGTAGATTTTCATGAACGCCGAGGTGCCAGCTCGACGTTCAACCTTCAACAAAGGCACGCCCATTTACGCATGTCTTTCGAACGCCCACCCAACCGCAGGGAGGACATGCAGACTCAACACAGAAGGCACTCCCCACACTCCAGCCGAGAATCGAACGGGAGAACCTCTTGCTGTGAGACAACAACGCTACCACTGCACCACCACAGATGTAAATGAATATTTGCAGTATACAAAGAATTCTTGTGCAAAAGGAAAACACCTAAAACAAGCTTTTTATGAATATAAATTGTAACAGTTGAAAGTGGTGTGACACTTTCTGTATATCTTGAAGAGAGCATTTTTAGAGTTGAATACATTTTTAAAGTGATAGGTGGGTAGTTGGAGCAACAACATTAGGTTTGAGTACAAAATGTAAATCTCTGGCTACAGCCCTGATTGAAAGTAGAAATGCTGACTGAGGGAAGTTGTTTAAACCTAGGAAAATACATGTATTGGCAAATGAACCTGGAAGATGTTTTAAAAGTGATGTCAGTAACTGCAAGTGGGAAGTAACTACTTTATTTAATTTTGTATGTTGTTGGATAAAGTTGTATTTGTTACCAGGCTTCAGAACAGAAGATTCCCAATCCACAGACTGACCTGCCTCCAGTGCTACTGGAATGCAACTTGCCTTCATTGCAAGTAGGTTGACTCACTCATTCTATCTGGACAGTTAAGCTTGACCTCTTAAAAATAACTTCAGTATTTGAAATGGCTAATGAAACGGAAAGGAAGATATGTTGAAAATGAGCAATGGCTGAAGAAATGAACAACCTGTAAAAATGAATACAAAAGAATGTAAATACCATGGCTATTAAGGAACACGAGGACAGAGATATGGCTTCAGAAATAAAATGTTGCAGGCATGTAAAATACTCAGATCAGTGACTTATAATAGCTGTTAAAAAGCAACTTCTACATGACATTTCAGTTTGCACTAAACCCAGCTATCACCAACACTAAAACATTGCTTTTCTCCCCTTTTCTCTTGATAAGTGTTTTCCATCAGTTGTAAAACTCCATGTGGAAGATACAAGCTCTAGATCCCATCTATTAACCATCAGGCTTTAACCATTCAACTAGCTCCTAAATTGAACAAAAGGATTATCCACAGGTCAGGCAAAAGAAAGTGGACCAAGATAAAATTCCAAAGGTTTTATTTTAGCGTATTCGTTCAGAAGGACTTCTTCAGAATAAAACCCATTAATCAACCATCCATTCAAATACAAATTTCAAAAAACATATAATTAAATAAGTAATCAACCCAGAGCCAAAACCTATAAAGACAATACATTTTAAAGTGACAGTACGAAGAACTACAAAAAACATTTTACACAAATAGTACTAATTTTATTTTTCTCAGTATGATCTTTAATGAGATGCTTGTTTTTCTTTTTGAACCTGTATCTACTAGAAAATTGTATCGAATATTTATTTGTATAAACTAACTAGATGACGTGTATTCTGCATCTTACTATTATTGTATTTTGCTTATATTTTTGTGGAGCTTTTCTCCCTGGGCCTCTGCTAAAAATGGGCTTCTGGCCCAGTCTGACCTTCCCGGTAAAAAAATGTAAATAAATAAAAAAATAGTTTAGTTCAACACCAGACATTTATCATATTGCATTCTTAGTTGCCAAAACGCCTCTTTATTAACAACTGATTTTTATAACATCCACCTCTAAGATCCTCTGAAACATGTCCAGAGAAAAATAGAATTTTTTAAAAAGATGCACATTACAACAAGCATTCCATTGCTTGTGCTTTTTTGTATTTTGTAGCCCTTAGCACTGTCACTTTAAGATGTATTGTCTTTATAGGTTTTGGCTCTGGACTGGTTAATTATTTAATTATATGTTTTTTGAAATTTGTATTTTAATGGATGGTTGATTAATGGGTTGTATTCTGAAGTTGTCCTTCTGGGCAAAAGCCCTAAAATAAAAACATTGTAATTTTATCTTGGTCCTTTTTCATTTGCCTGACATGTGGATGATTTTTTTCTTGTATGGTGTTCCTTATACATCCTTTGGGGTTTGCTGTTTTTGCTCCTAAATTTAATAATCAGTTTCCTGAAGTAGCACTGCTACAGAAAAAAGATGCAGTGTTCCATAATTAGTATTCTTCAAGGATGTGATGTGTTTGAATAGCCAGTACTACAATAAATAGGATATAGCACTGCCCCAGCTTGTACAGAGAAAATATGAGATACTTAGGTTGTGTTACGTAAAGTGCTCAAGGCTAGCAACAGGATAGCAGGCTGTTATTAGATGAGGCAAATCAAAGTCCATAAAAATACCTATTCACCTTGTGATGTCTCTTCTCAGGGACAGTGATCAAGGAGCCTCAGTCCTCACCAGTGACACCAGTGGAGAATGTTCAACGAGAGAAGAATAGACATACACACTATTTTCAGTTGCAGCTCTCTGCACCAAGTACAATTTCCCTTAACAGCACACAGGGAATGCACTCACCAGTCCTGGGGCAGGACTTCCTCTCCAGACTGCAAATAAGACTCCACACTGTCCACCTCAGAGTTGAGTCCTCAGCTGAGTATTCCAAACCAAGTCCTCCACCACTCTCTGTGTAAAATCAGTGTTCTGCATCCCTGTTTCAAGTAGCTGACACACACACACACACTTTGAGATTTGATTTTCACACACACAAACACACACACACACAACTGGGAAAGGCTGGCACAGATTTACCCACTATGCCACCTTCAACCACACTATAAGGTAGATACTACCACCATAACACCTCTAAACTAGCTACTCTAAGGCTCTTACCAGGGTACCCAATTATACTTAGTAAAATTAATACTTATACAAATGGTAATGTTCAGCCAAGCAGCAAGACTTTCAGGAATGTGCAGCCACAGTGTCACTAAATAAATGCTAGTGCTCTCAAAGATTAAATATCTTCTAAAAGACCAGCCACAATGAAAGGTTTAACTATATTTAATAAAAATAAATATGACAGTACTGAATACCTATTCATAACAAACACCAAAGTTTCAATTCACAGAAAATATAAAAACAACACAGATGGAAAGACTTGGATGGAGAAAAACAATATTTAGCCAATATCACTATATTTTCCTAATTGACTGAAGAATTACTGTTCGCTACTTATTTGCTAGAGCAAGGCACTATGAAGGTGAGTGGGTGTCTTGCCAGAGTGCTTCTGTAACATCTCTCACTAGTATCTAAATACAGTTTCAGTGCTGGCTACAGAATGACATCACATCTGGTCACCTGATTCTGTGGTCCCCACACTACCCCCTCACTAGCAACTGAGCCATGACTTGACACAGATGTGTACAATACACACACAGAACTCTGCTAAGGCCTAATACAGCATCTGGAAGTTATAAAGCAATTCAAACATCCCTGCTTTTCCTGCAGAAAGGCTTTTCATACACATTGCATCTCTGGCTGCATTCAGACTAGTGAGATAGAATCTTTATGGCCTAAACCAAGTCATTTAATTTCAGGCTATTTTTCTTTTAAGGTTAGCTGTGCTGAGCTTAACCCCTTCCCTTCCAGTATCCTTTGATAAAATATATATTTCAGCAGTTACAACAATACATCCTGACATACATGAATATTTCTTTTCTGTCCAGCACAACC